>NW_028270169.1:66456676-66746454 GCF_037043375.1 Chiloscyllium plagiosum
CACGGAAAGAACAATACTGGCCAAGGGACTCAACTACAACCACAGGGACGCCAAGACAGCAGACTTCCTAGCAGCACTAGAATGCACACTCAGGAACAATGGACTGACAGAAGAGACACAACAAACAGTGAGACAAACTGTCGTACCTCTGATAATAAGGAAAATACAAACACATAACCTCAACACCAAGGAGAGGGAAGCACTGAAATCACTAAGAAATGATAAGAACATAATCATACTACCAGCAGATAAAGGCAGAATGACGGTCATCCGAGATAAATCTGATTACATCCAAAAAGCACAACAACTACTTGCAGATATCAACACCTACCAAATGAAGGAATTTGACCCCACACCACAACTCACCAATAGGATAAATAACACACTAAGGAATCTACAAAAAAACGGACAGATAACTAGAGCTGATCTGCAAAGAATGAAACCTGAAAGCAACAACACCCCCAGATTCTTTGGATTACCTAAAGTACACAAACCAGACATCCCACTCAGACCCATAGTATCACTACCAGGGACACCATCACACAAACTGGCCAAAGAACTACAACAGAAACTGAAACACCTGGTCAGCGGATCCAAACACTCTATACCATGTTCGCATAACCTTTGCTTTGCAAAAGCCAGCTCCTTCTTTGCTGTCTGCATGAGCACGGAATTTAGTGCAGACCACAGTGCCGTAATCCTCTGTAGTTTGACCAACGAATAGGGAACAGGGAGAACCCCGGGAATTACAGGCCAGTTAGTCTTACTTCGGTGGTAGGTAAAGTAATGGAAAGGGTACTGAGGGATAGGATTTATGAGTATCTGGAAAGGCACTGCTTGATTAGGGACAGCCAGCACGGATTTGTGAAGGGTAAGTCTTGCCTTACAAGTCTTATTGAATTCTTTGAGGAGGTGACCAAGCATGTGGATGAGGGTAGAGCAGTGGACGTTGTATACATGGATTTTAGTAAGGCATTTGGTAAGGTTCCCCATGGTAGGCTTATGCGGACAGTCAGGAGGCATAGGATGGAGGGAAATTTGGCCAATTGGATAGAAAACTGACTAACCGGTCGAAGTCAGAGAGTGGTGGTAGATGGTAAATATTCAGCCTGGAGCCCAGTTACAAGTGGAGTTCCGCAGGGATCAGTTCTGGGTCCTCTGCTGTTCGTAATTTTTATTAATGACTTGGATGAGGGAGTCGAAGGATGGGTCAGTAAATTTGCAGATGATACGAAGATTGGTGGAGTTGTGGATAGTGAGGAGGGCTCTTGTCGGCTGCAAAGGGACTTGGTTATGATGCAGAGCTGGGCTGAGGAGTGGCAGATGGAGTTCAACCCTGCCAAGTGTGAGGTTGTCCATTTTGGAAAGACAAATAAGAATACGGAATACAGGGTTAATGGTAGGGTTCTTAGTGAGGTGGAGGAACAGAGGGATCTTGGGGTCTATGTTCATAGGTCTTTGAAAGTTGCCACTCAGGTGGATAGAGCTTGTAAGAAGGCCTATGGTGTATTAGCGTTCATTCGCAGAGGGATTGAATTCAAGAGTCGTGAAGTGATGTTGCAACTGTACAGGACTTTGGTTAGGCCACATTTGGAGTACTGTGTGCAGTTATGGTCGCCTCACTTTAGGAAAGATGTGGAAGCTTTGGAGAGGGTGCAGAGAAGATTTACCAGGATATTGCTTGGAATGGAGAATAGGTCATACGAGGATAGGTTGAGAGTGCTAGGCCTTTTCTCGTTGGAACGGCAAAGGATGAGGGGTGACTTGATAGAGGTTTATAAGATGATCAGAGGAATAGATAGAGTAGACAGTCAGAAACTTTTTCCCCGGGTACAACAGAGTGTTACAAGGGGACATAAATTTAAGGTGAAGGATGGAAGGTATAGGGGAGATGTCAGGGGTGGGTTCTTTACCCAGAGAGTGGTGGGGGCATGGAATGCGCTGCCTGTGGGAGTGGTAGAGTCAGAATCTTTGGCGACCTTTAAGTGGCAATTGGATAGGTACATGGATGGGTGCTTAAGCTAGGACAAATGTTTGGCACAACATCGTGGGCCGAAGGGCCAGTTCTGTGCTGTATTGTTCTATGTTCTATAATCAACACAGGAATTCTTGGACATCATCAGAAAAATACACATAGACAAAGAAGAAACCATGATATCATTCGACGTGACGGCACTGTTCACTTCGATTGACAAAACCCTAGCCAGAGAAACAATAGCCAACCTACTGGACACACAGAACAGAAAACAGGACGCTGAATCTATCAACAAAGACGGCATACTTAAACTACTGGACTTGTGCCTCACAACACACTTCACATTCAACAACCAGATATACGAACAAATCAACGGAACACTCATGGGATCACCAATCTCGGGACTCATAGCAGAGGCAGTTATGCAAAGGTTAGAACAAACAGTCCTACCACAAATTCAACCCAAATTCTGGGTCAGATATGTCGATGACACGTTTGTAATCATTAAAAACACGGAAATAGAAAAAACACACCAGATCATCAACGCCACATTCACAGGAATCCGATTCACAAGAGAACAAGAAAAGGATAGCCAACTCCCATTCCTAGACGTGATGGTACAGAGAACACCAAATGGAGAATTCACCACAGAGGTATACAGGAAAGCCACACACACAGACCAAGTCCTGAACTATGAAAGTAACCACCCCAACACACACAAACAAAGCTGCATCAGGACACTATTCAAAAGGGCCACAACACACTGCAGTACACCAAAACTGCAAAAAGAAGAAGAGGAACACCTATACAAGGTATTCGCAAAAACAGATACCCGCGCAACTTCATCAACAGATGCCTAAGAGAAAGACCATGGAACGAGGACATACCACAACCAAAAGGACTAGCCACACTACCATACATCAGGAGCATCTCAGAACTGACAGCCAGACTACTGCGACCCCTAGGACTCGTAACGGCACACAAACCAACAGCCACGCTCAGACAACAACTCACCAGAACAAAGGACCCGATACCCAACATGAGCAAAACTAATGTAGTGTACAAAATCCCATGCAAGGACTGCACTAAACACTATATAGGACAAACAGGAAGACAGCTAACAATCCGCATACATGAACATCAACTAGCCACGAAACGACACGACCAGCTATCCTTAGTAGCCACACACGCAGACAACAAGCAACATGAATTCGACTGGGACAACACTACTATCATAGGGCAAGCCAGACAGAGAACAGCCAGGGAATTCCTAGAGGCATGGCATTCATCCACAAACTCCATCAACAAACACATCGACCTGGACCCAATATACCAACCACTACAGCGGACAGCTGAAACTGACAACCGGAAGCGGCAGGGACAGACCACTATAAACACCGGAGGAAACATCAAAGAAGCGCTTCGCAGGAGGCTCCCAAGCACTAAAGATGTCGCCTAGCCAGGGGACGAAACGTTTGCAACAAAAACTTCCAGCTCGGCGAACAGAACCACAGCAATGATGTAGAAGTCCAACAGGCTTTTCATTATGTCACAGTGCCACACCAAAGCAAAGAGTAGAGAACACTGATAATGACTTACCACAAGTTAAAAGTCCAAGAAAGTAAAAAGGAGATGAAAGGCCTCAGGTGTTTCCACTGTGGTAAAGTGGGACAGGTAAAGTCACCGTGCTGGTCCCTTTAAGAAAGGCACTGTGGGAAAAGGTGTGGTAAATGAAGCTAAGCCAGTGGGGTTAGTGAAGGTCATAAAGGAGACCCCAGGAAGAGTCGAGGAGCTGCAGGAGAGTGCAGAGCTCAGGCAGGGGCTGGGTATGGGGTTAGTACCTGATCACTAAAAAGAATTCACCTCTGTGGGTAAAGTGTACTCTGAAAGAACAGGGGGAGAAGGACAAGAAGTTATAATTTTGAGAGATATAGGATCTAATCAGTCTCTAAGAGATGAACATATTTGCACTCTTTCTGATCTGTTACCCAAGAGCATGATATTTTGTGGGATAGATGGACAGAAATTTAGCACACCCCTATGTCAGATCAGGTCGCAGTGCCAACTTAACATTGGGGAAGTAACAGTGGGAGTGATTGACAGAGTGTTAGTTCCAGGAATTCAGTTTGTTCTTGAGAATGCTTTGGCAGGATCCAAGGTGGGAGTGACATCCGTTGTTGTGGAGAAGCCCAAGGAAGACCAAGAAACTGAAGAGTTAAAAGAAAAATACCCTGAACGTTTCCCAGGCTGTGTGGTAACAGAATCCCACGATCATATGTCACGGCATGAAGCAAAAATGAAAGAGAATGATGAAGGAGTTGAGGTTCAGTTAGTGCTCACCCTGTTTAATGTAATGGTGCAGGAGATAACTGAACAGGAAGAGGGTCAGACAGAGGTGTTTAATCCTGAAAGGTTAATGGACTTACAACAGAAAGACAAGACAATAAAAGACACATATGTTAATACGTACTCAGAAAAGAAGTCCGAGAATATTCCAGAAGGTTATTATCTTCAAGATAGAATCCTAAGACAGAAATGGAGACCATGGAAGGTTAGTGCAGAGGAGAAATGGGCAGAAGTACATCAGATTGTGTTGCCGATAACGTAGAGACAGGAAGTGTTAGGGGTAGCACATGAACTACCTGTAGAAGGTCACTGAGGGGTATGAAAGACTCAGGCTAAGGTACAAAAACATTTATATTGGCCTGGAATGCACAAGGATGTGGTTAACTTTTGCTGTCCGTGTCATACATGCCAAATGGTAGGTAAACTACAGGCAATAATTAAACCAGCCCCTTTGTTGCCAATTCCCCCATTTGAAGAACACTTCACATGGGTTATGAATGACTGTGTAGGTCCCCTCCCGAGAACTAAACGTGGGAACCAGTACATGTTAACCATAATGGGTGTGTCTTCCAGATTTCCGGAGGCAACTCCATTATGGAGTATCAAGGCAAAAACGATAGTAGACGAATTAGTACTTTCTTCACACGGTATGGGCTACAGAGAGATTCAGTCAGACCAAGTGTCTAATTTTACTGCTAGACTGTTTAAGGAAGTCATGAATAGCTGAGGCAAAGAGCCCTTTAAATCCAGCGCGTATCAGCCTGAATCCCAGGGATTTAGAATGGTGACATCAGACCCTGAAAATAAAGATATATCCCATTTGGGTTGTTTGCCATTAGAGTTGTCCTAAACAAATCTATTCCTTTTACTCTCTTTGAATTAATATTCGGGCAAGAAGTGAGAAGCCATTTGAAATTAATTTAAGAGAAATTAAGGAACAAAGTCAGAGATCTCACACATGGATTATGTACCTGAGGTGAGGGAGAGATTAAATTGGGTAGGTGAGTTAGCTAAACAGCACCAGAACAGGGCACAGCTTAGAATGAAGCAGGTGGTAGATAAAAAAAATCATGATATTCTGACATTTTCCTGTGGGAATGATGTATTAGTATTGTTACCAGTGGTATAGATCCCTTCAAATCCAGGTTTCGTGGTCCCCATCAAACTGAGAAAAAGTTGAGTCAGATAGATTATCTGGTAAAGGTGTCGGATCGGAAAGTATCTGTATCGTTTATGTCATGTGAACATATTGAAACCCTCTTATAATAGAGAGAAGGGACTGGAGAAACAGGTGTTAGTTACTGCCCGCAGAGTGAGGAATCAAATCCAGATGTCATGGAGTTTGATCAGCCTCAAAGTGCATTAAACAATGAGGAAGTCCTTGAGGAGTAGGATAGGTCAGTAACTATCTGTCTCAGGAGCAAGGAACCCATTTGAAAAGGTTTGTTGCAGTAATATGAGGACAAGAAAATTTTCTGATTCAGTATGTGGATGTACCTACTATAGAAGGTGCAAAACTTGACCTACTCTTGGGAAATAAGGTAGGGCAGATGACTGAGGTGTCAGTGGGTGAGCACTTTGGAGTGATCATAATTTTATTACTTTTAAAATAGTGATAGAAAAGGGTAGACCAGATCTAAAAGTTAAAGTTCTAAATTGGAGGAAAGCTAATTTTGATGGTATTAGGCAAGAGCTTTCAAAAGCTGATTAGGGGCAGATGTTCGCTGGTAAAGGGACGGCTGGAAAATGGAAAGCCTTCAGAAAAGAGATAACAAGAACCCAGAGAAAGTATATTCCTGTCAGGGTGAAAGGAAAGGCTGGTAGGTATAGGGAATGCTGGATGACTAGAGAAGTTGACTCTGAAAAAGAAGGAAGGAGATGTCAGGTACAGAAAGAAGATATCGAGTGAATCCTTAGAAGAGTATAAAGGCAATAGGAGTATCCTTAAGAGGGAAATCAGGAGGGCAAAACAGGAATATGAGGTAGTTTTGGCAAATAGAATTAAGGAGAATCCAAAGGAATTTTATAAATACATTAAGGACAAAAGGGTAACTCGGAGAGAATAGGGCCCCTCAAAGATCAGCAAGGCAGCCTTTGTGTGGAGCCACAGGAGATGGGGGAAATACTAAATGAGTATTTTGCATCAGTGTTCACTATGGAAAGGGATATGGAAGATATAGAATGTCGGGAAATACATGGGAACATCTTGAAAAATGTCCATATTACAGAGGAGGAAGTGCTGGATGTCTTGAAATGCATAAAAGTGGATACATCCTCAGAACCTGATCAGGTGTACCCTAAAACTCTGTGAGAAGCTAGAGAAGTGATTGCTGGGTCCCTTGTTGAGATATTTGTATCATCGATAGTCACAGGTGAGGTGCCATAAGACTGGAGGTTGGCTAACGTGGTGCCACTGTTTAAGAAGGATGGTAAGAACAAGCCAAGGAACTATAGACCAGTGAGCCTGACATCGGTGGTGGGCAAGTTGTTGGAGGGAATCCTGAGAGACAGGATGTACATGCATTTGGAAAGGCAAGGACTGATTAGGGATGATCATCATGGCTTTGTGCGTGGGAAATCATGTCTCACAAACTTCATTGAGTTTTTTGAAGAAGTAACAAACAGGACTGATGAGGGCAGAATGGTAGATATGATCTATGTGGACTTCAATAAGGCGTTTGATAAGGTTCCCCATGGGAGACTGGTTAACAAGGTGAGATCTCATGGAATACAGGGAGAACTAGCCATTTGGATACAGAACTGGCTCAAAGGTAGAAGACAGAGGGTGGTGGTGGAGGGTTGTTTTTCAGACTGGTGCAAAACTTGACCTACATTTGGGGAATTAGACAGGGCAGGTGACTGAGGTGTCAGTGGGGGAGCACTTTGGGGCCAGCGACCATAATTCAATTCGTTTAAAATAGTGATGGAAAAGGATAGACCAGATCTAAAAGTTGAAATTCTAAATTGGAGAAAGGCTAACTTTGACTGTGTTAGGCAAGAACTTTCGAAAGCTGATTGGAGGCAGATGTTCGCAGGTAAAGGGACGGCTGGAAAATGGGAAGCCTTCAGAAATGAGATACGAGAATCCAGAGGCAGTATATTCCTGTCAGGGTGAAAGGGAAGGCTGGTAGGTATAGGGAATACTAGATCACTACAGAAATTGAGGGTTTGGTTAAGAAAAAGAAGGAAACCTATGTCAGGTATAGACAATATAGATCAAGTGAATCCTTACAAGAGTATAACGGCAGTAGGAGTATACTTAAGAGGGAAATCAGGAGGGCAAAACGGGGACATGAGATAGCTTTGGCAAATAGAATTAAGGAGAATCCAAAGGGTTTTACAAATACGTTAAGGATAAAATGGTAACTAGGGAGAGAATAGGGAACCTCAACGATCAGCAAGGCAGCCTTTCTGTGGAGCCACAGGAGATGGGGGAGATACTAAAAGAGTATTTTGCATCAGTATTTACTGTGGAAAGGGATATGGAAGATATAGAATGTCGGGAAATAGATTGTGATATGTTGAAAAATGTCCATATTACAGAGGAGGAAGTGCTGAATATCTTGATACGCATAAAGGTGGATAAATCCCAGGATCCGGTGTACCCTAAAACTCTGTGGGAAGCTAGAGAAGTGGTTGCTAGGCCTCTTCCTGAGTACAGGAGTTGGGAGGTCATGTTGTGGCTGTACGGGACATTGGTTAGGTCACTGTTGGAATGCTGCGTGCAATTCTCGTCCCATTCCTATTGGAAAGATGTTGTGAAACTTGAAAGGGTTCAGAAGAGATTTACAAGGATGTTGCCAGGGTTGGAGGATCTGAGCTACAGGGAGAGGCTGAACAGGCTGGGACAGTTTTCCCTGGAATGTCGGTGGCTGAGGGGCATGGATAGGATAAATAGACAAAGTCTTTTCCCTGGGGTCAGGGAGTCCAGAACTAGAGGGCATAGGTTTAGGGTGAGAGGGGAAAGATATAAAAGAGACCTAAGGGGCAGCTTTTTCACACAGAGGGTGGTACGTGTATGGAATGAGCTGCCAGGGGAAGTGGTGGAGGCTGGTACAATTGCAACATTTAAGAGGCATTTGGATGGGTATATGAATAGGAAGGGTTTGGAGGGATATGGGCTGGGTGCTGGCAGGTGGGACTCGATTGGGTTGGGATATCTGGTTGGCATGGACAGGTAGGACCGAAGGGTCTATTTCCACGCTGTACATTGCTAAGACTCTATGACTCTATATTTATATCATCAATAGTCACAGGTGAGGTGCCGGAAGACTGGAAGTTGGCAAACGTGGTGGCTCTGTTTAAGAAGGGTGGTAAGGACAAGCCAGTGAGACTGACCTCGGCGGTGGGCAAGTTGTTGGAGGGAATCCTGAGGGACAGGATGTACATGTATTTGGGTAGGCAAGGACTGATTCTGGATAGTCAACATGGCTTTGTGCGTGGGAAATCATGTCTCACAAACTTGATTGAGTTTTTTGAAGAAGTAACAAAGAAGATTGATGAGAGCAGAGTAGTAGATGTGATCTATATGGACTTCAGTAAGGCATTCGACAAGGTCCCCATGGCAGACTGGTTAGCAAGGTTAGATCTCATGGAATACAGGGAGAACTAGCCATTTGGATACAGAACTGGCTCAAAGGTAGAAGGCTCAAAGGTGGTGGTGGAGGGTTTTTTTACAGACGGGTGCCCTGTGACCAGTGGAGTGCCACAAGGATCGATGCTGGGCCCTCTATTTTTTGTCATTTACATAAATGATTTGGATGTGAGCATAACAGGTACAGTTAGTAAGTTTGCAGATGACACCAATTGGAGGTGTAGTGGACAGTGAAGAAGGTTACTTTAGATTACAGTGGGATCTTAATCAGATGGGCCATTGAGCTGGGAAGTGGCACATGGAATTTAATTTAGATAAATGCGAGGGGCTGCATTTTGGGAAAGCAAATCTTAGCAGGACTTATATGCTTAATGGTTAGGACCTGGGGAGAGTTGCTGAACAAAGAAACCTTGGAGTGCAGGTTCATAGCTTCTTGAAAGTGGAGTCGCAGGTAGATAGGATAGTGAAGAAGGCGTTTGGTATGCTTTCCTTTATTGGTCAGAGTATTGAGTACAGGAGTTGAGAGATCATGTTGCGGCTGTACAGTACATTGGTTAGGCCACTGTTGGAATGCTGCGTGCAATTCTGGTCTCCTTCCTATCGGAAAGATGTTGTAAAACTTGAAAGGGTTCAGAAAAGATTTACAAGGATGTTGCCAGGGTTGGAGGATCTGAACAGGCTGGGGCTGTTTTCCCTGGAGCGTCGGAGGCTGAGGGATGACCTTATAGAGGTTTACAAAATTATGAGGGGCATGGATAGGGTAAATAGGCAAAGTCTTTTCCCTGAGGTCGGGGAGTCCAGAAGTAGAGGGCATAGGTTTAGGGTGAGAGGGGAATGAGACCTGAAGGGCAACTTTTTCACACAGAGGGTGGTACGTATGGAACGAGCTGCCAGAGGAAATGATGGAGGCTGGTACAATCGCAACATTTAAGAGGCATTTGGATGGGTATATGAATAGGAAGGGTTTGGAGGGATATGGGTCGGGTGCTGGCAGGAGGGACTAGATTGGGTTGGGATATCTGGTCGGCATGGACAGGTTGGACCAGAGGGTCTGATTCTGTGCTGTACATCTCCATGACTCTATGACTCTAATTGTGGACTTACTGCATGGTTACTGGCAAGTACCTTTATCAGGGACAGCCAAAGACATTTCTGCATTTGTTACCTCAAATGGGCTATATCAATTCAAGGTGATGCCCTGTGGAATGAAGAAAGAACCAGTCCACATTCCAAAGAAATGGTCATGAACAGAGTTGTGGTTGGGTTAACAAACTATGAAGTTTCTCTGGATGATAAAGCGATCCTTCGTGAGTCATGGAAGGATCACATGGTACAGTTGGCAGAGTTCTTTGAACAGTTAAGAGAAGCAAAACTAGCAATAAACTTAAAGAAAACAGAGGTGACATGCTTGGGACATCACATCAGACATTGAAAGTTGACCGCAAGCCTCACAAAAACAACGGCCATTGAAGAATTTCAAAAACCAACCTCGAAGAAAGATGTGCTCCGATTTTTGGGAAGAAGCAAATTCTCCTGGAAGTTTGTTCCAAACATTAGCATCGCAGTAGCACTATTAACAGATTTGCTGAAGAAGACCACAAAATTTCAGTGGACCAAACAATGCCAGGAGACAATTGACAATTTAAAAGAAATATTAACAACTGCAGCAGTTTTAGCTGCATCCAACTTTTGAAACCCGTCAAAATTGCAATCAATGCTAGAGACATAGGAGTTAGAGCTGTACTGCTACAGGAAGGTGATGATGGAATTGAACTGTCAGTTGGTCACTTTTCAAAGAAATTCAACACCCACCAGAGAAAATACTCTACAATCAAAAAGGAATGATTGATTTTGGTACTGGCTTCACAACCTTTTAATGTTTATGTCATGAATAATGTGTCAGAGACGGTTGTGTACACGGATCATAATCCTCGTGGAACATTTTTGGAATGCTTTAAACACAAGAATGTAGGACTATTTCATTGGTGAATATTTAATTTACAAATTGTACACGTTGTGCATCATAATTATGTGAAAGCTGATACGTTATCGCAGAATTAACAGAGAAAGTACAGATATGATTGAACAGATACCAATGTTTTACAATGCAGCAGTTAATATGACTTAGATCAATATACTATGTATTTCATGGTAATAGGGTTAAGAATGAGAAAAAAATGAAACCATCTTTTTATTATGAAGACTCTTTTTTCTTAAGGGGGAGGTGATATGAAGTTGAAGGTGTGGACTGTACCTTTAAGAGAGAGTGAAAGCTGTAAGCTGGCAAGTACCTGTCATGTCACAGAGTATGCTGGGAAATTGAAAGATGTAACATTTAACTGTAACCCAGACACCTCGTTGTTTTCACAACAGTTCAAATTCAACCAATCAGTTTAGATTATACCCCAATATCCTAAAACCCAATTGAATTTGAATTTTACTGTTTTGACAACATCGAACCAATGAGACGATCCGATGTTTGGGGTATTAAAGAAAAAACAGGCATTTTGGGCAGTTAGCCAGAAAGAGCACCAACTGCTACTGAAAGACCGATTCACCACACTCTCTGTCAAAGGGACCTTTTTCATTTGGAACAGCTTTGCAGCAGAAGACCGAAGATGGCCCAGGGAGATCTTCAAACAGGAAGGTCGACACCAGAGATGACAACCACTGTCTGGTTTTGAAAATTAAGATGCTGAAAATTTAATTTTAGTCTCTCTTTTAGTTTTCAGTAGTCTCATGAGGAATTTAGAACAGTGGGAATGGAGGTTAGGGCAGTTGAATGATCCTCCTGCAGAATGTGGGAGGTAAGGCTCACAAGGAGTGTCCCTGCTGACTACATCTGTGGGAACTCCAGCTCCTGGAAAACCGCATTAGGGAACTGGAGCTGGAGCTGGATGAACTTCAGATCATTTGGGAGGCAGAGAGGGTTATTGAGAGGGGTTACAGGGAGGTTGTCACACTGGGACAAGAAGAAAGTAGATTGGTTATAGCCAGGGTACAGAAAGGCAACCGGCAGGCAGTGCAGGGATACTCTGAGGTGTTCCCCTCAACAACAAGTATACCATTTTGGATACCGTGTGGAATGGGAGCTGGGAGGGAGGGGGAGGTGGGCGGGATCTTATCAGGTGTAAACAATGAGGCAGAGGTCTCTGGCACAGAGTCTGTCTTTGTTGCTCAGAGGGGAAGGGGGAAGAGGAGCAGAGCTTTAGTCATTGTGGACTCCATAGTTAGGGGGACAGATACGAGGCTCTGTGAGACTCACGATTGGTGTGTTGCCTCCCAGGTGCCATGGTTCATGATGTCTTTGATTGTAATCTCGGGATCCTTGAGTGGGAGGAGGAGCAGCCCCAAGTCATGGTCCACACAGGCACCAACGACATGGTTAGGAAAAGGGGTGGCAATTTAAAGCAGAAATTCAGGGAGCTAGGGTGGAAGCTTAGAGCTAGAACAAACAGAGTTGTTGTCTCTGGTTTGTTACCCGTGCCACGTTTTAGTGAGGCAAGGAATAGGGAGAAAGGAGTTGAATACGTGACTACAGGGATGGTGCAAGAGGGAGAGTTTTGGACTCCTGGATAATTGAGGCTCATTCTGGAGTAGGTAGGACCTCTACAAACAGGACGATCTTCACCTGATCCAGAAGGGTACCAATATCCTGAGGGGGAGAAATTTGCTAATGGTCTTCGGGAGGGTTTAGACTAATTCAGCAGGGGGATGGGAACCGAAATTGGAGTTCGGTTATAGAGGAGGTTGAGAGTAGTGAGGTCTGAAATAAGGTTTCAGGGTTGCAAGAGTGTACTGACAGGCAGAAATATAGTTTGAGGTGTGTGTTTCAATGCCAGGAGCATCCGGAATAGGGTGGGTGAACGTCTAGCACGGGTTTGTACCTGGGATTTTGATGTTGTGACCATTTCAGAGACATGGGTAGAGCAGGGACAGGAATGGCTATTGCAGGTTCCAAGATTTAGATGTTTCAGTATATTATAGACTAGGCCAGACCATTCAAACATTCTTAAGCAGGCAGCCCCAGGCCATAACTTTGTAATTTTTTTTGGTAAATGTACAGTGAAAATTATCCGGAATAAGCTAGCGAAGTTGACTACCAGATTTTAAAACAGACAGAAATTTATTCACAAAATTACACAATGAAACACAAAGAACAGAATAAGGGACCACTACAGATCTCAGCCTATCCAGCTATTCCAAATATACACAACAGTCCCAATAAGCAAACTCCCTTTAAAACCCAGTATAAATGGAACACATGTTTACAGGTTGAAGTTGAAGAGCAGAAAGAGAGAGAGAGAATTTCCACACAGCTCCTTGCTGAACTTCCAACCAGCTCGAGACTGAACTAAAACTGCTCAGCTCAGCTCAGCTAGAGAGCTGATCACTCCCCTTTCATTATACAGGTCACTTCTAAAGCATGACCATTTTGGCCTGAAGTCTCATCTGTTTACATATAAACAAAAGACCTCTCAAAATCCTTTTCAACTCTGTCCCAAACCAGACTGATCTGGGCCCGGCCTGGTTTATTACCCCTCTGAGAAAAAAAATCAAAGATAGAGTCTCCTTGAGCCAAGGAACAGGTTTTAGAAAAAAAGCGACTATCTTTGTGACACCTCCCTCTTAAAAAAATGAACCATCAATACCAAAACATGGCTTCATTGTTAACCCTTCAATACCCGGTTAATAGTCTAAACACGCATTTACACTATACTAACTTAAACATGCAAACGTGCACAACTACATGCAAATACAGACCACGGTACACCCACCACCGTATCTCATTCGAGTCTCGATAACGCATCAGCAACCATGTTGTCACGACCTGCTACGTGTACAATTGTCAAACTGAATGGCTGCAGCAACAAGCTCCATTTAAACAGTCTGGCATTTTTGTCCTTAAATTTTTTTCACAAATGTCAATGGGTTATGATCAGTGCATACGATTGTCTCAGGTGCATTGCTGGTAATATAAATACTGAAATGTTGTAATGCCAATACCAAGTTTAACGTTTCTTTCCCCACTGTTAAATATTTCTGTTGATAAACCTCCAACTTCCTGGAAAAATACCTGATGGGTCTTTGTATCCCCTCATCATCTTCCTGCAGGAGAACTGCACTGACACCCACATCACTGGCATCAGTAGCCACTTTGAAAGACTTTGTGTAATCCAGGGTGGCTAATGCTGGGGCAGTGGTGAACAGTTTTTTTTAGGTTGTCAAATGCCTTTTGACAGTCCGCTGTTCACTGAAACTTCTTGCCCTTTTTTAACAATTCGGTGAGTGGAGCAGCCACACTGCTAAAGTTCGGCACAAACTTTTGGTAAAATTCCCTCAACCCCAGGAACCGTAATATTGCTTTTCTCGTCAACAGTGTGAGAGATTCCCCAATTACTTTTGTTTTTGCATCTTGTGGGACCATTTGTCCATGTGCAATAACATGGCCCAGGAAGGTGAGTTGGGCTTTAGCAAATTCACTTTTAGCTAGGTTCACCATCAAGCCTGCCTTCCGAAGCCGATCGAACAAGTCTGATAAATACTGTAAATGTTCCTTCCATGAGTGACTAAAATACACCAGCTCATCTATGTAAACAACACAATTGGGTAACACAGCAATGACCTTATTAGTCAGTCTTTGATATGTGGCTGGAGCATTTTTCATACCAAAAAGCATGACTTTGAGCTGATATAGTCCATTTGGCGTTACAAAAGCTAAAATTGCCTTTGCTCTCTCTGACAAAGGTACTTGCCAGTACCGTCTGAGTTAGTCCAACTTAGAAATGTAAATTGCTTGTCCCACTTTGTTGACAAAGTCCTCCAACCGTGGAATTGGATATGCATCAGTCTTTGTAATGATGTTGACTTTGCAATAGTCCACACATAACCGTTGGGCACCATGACTATGGGTGAGCTCCAGTCACTGTAACTCAGTTTGATTATGCCATCTTGGAGCATGCACCTCAATCTCCTTCTGAACCTGTGCCAACTTTAGAGGGTTATGCCGATAAGGATGTTGCTTAATTGGAACAGGATTTTCTATATCTACGTCATGTACAATTAGGTTCGTACTTCCCAGTTTATTTCCACATATCTCCCCATGTGATAGTAATAACTCTTTCAGGTCATTTTGATTTTGTTGTGCAAGGTAACTCAATAGTTTATTCCCATTTTTGACAACTTCCTCATTGTCCAATTTGATTTGAGGAATGTCCAGTTCAGAACCCTCTGAACCTGGTTCTTCCTTCTGTGCTGTAATCAGTAACACCTTCTCCTCTTGCTTTCCTTCCCGATCAAAATACCTTTTGAGCATGTTCACATGACACACTCTGAGAGTCCTTGTTAAGTAATTCACCTCACTCAATTTCCTCTCGATGTGATAAGGTTCACTAAACCTTGCTTTTAAAGGCTCGCCTGTTACTGGAATTAACACCAAATGCAAAATTGCGAATTTGTGATTTCTTATCCACTTCCTGTTTCATTGTACGCTGTGATACTTTTAAATGCTGTCTAGTCAACTCTCCAGCTCTATTTAATCGTTCTCTAAAATTTGACACATTGTCCAATGGGTGGTCTCTGAATTCTGAATATTAATTTCTCCTTAATCAGTTTTAACGGCCCTCTTACTTCATGCCCCAAAATTAATTCAAATGGGACTGAATTTGGTTGAATTTAGTCGATTCATTCAGTGCATCTCTGATCGCAAGAAGTACAAATGGAACTCCCTTATCCCAATCTGGATAATCCTGACCATTATCCCTCAACATGGTCTTTAATGTTTGATGCCATCTCTCTAGCGATTCCGGATGTATGCAGCAGATTTGAATTGCTTTATTCCCAAGCTATCCCTAACATCCTTGAATAGTGTGGATTTGAAGTTTGATCCTTGAACTGACTGGATCTCTACTGGTAGTCCATATCTAGTAAAACATTTAAGTAATTCTTCTACAACCCTTTTAGCTATGATGTTGCATAGTGGGATTGCCTCGGGAAATCCAGTCGACACATCCATTAATGTTAATAAATACTTATTCCCATTTTTTGTTTGAGGTCGGGAACCAATGCAATCAATCAAGAATCTTGTGAAAGGTTCCTCAAATGCTAGAATAAGTATTAAAGTTGAAGATTTGAATACTGCCGGTGGTTTTCTGATTAGCTGACATGTATGACACATCTGGCAAAATTCAACTAGATCCTTGTGTAGTCCAGGCCAGTAAAAATGTCTTTGTATTTTAGCCTGTGCTTTTCTCACCCCTAGATAATCTCCAAGTGGTAGTTCATGCGCCACTCGCAGCACCTCCTTTCTATACCCGACTGGCAAAACAATTTGATGAATTTCAGCCCATTTCTCATCTGCTTGAATATGTGATGGTCTCCATTTCCTCATTAAGACATCATTTGTTAAGTAATAACACACAGGGATGCATTCATGTTCTTTCTTTGTAAATGCCTTTTGATATAACTGTTCTAACTTCTCAACTTTCTGCTGTAATTTAATCAGCGTAGTAGAGCTAAAGATGCTGGCAAGTTTACCTATTTACTCCTTCTCTGTTCTAGTTATCTGATCAAAGATAGTCTTGGATAAAGCTATGTCAACTTCCTTATCTGTGCCTCTTGATCTCTCCTGCTTCAACTTGTGCCTCTGTGATCTTGTGGTCACACAATCAGGAAACATTCCTGGATAAGCATTCTCCAGGTTTTCAGTTGCCTGCGTCATCACTGGCTTTTCCACTAGAGTAGGCAGCACGCCTAGTGGTGAATTAGCTATATCATTTGCAAGGACAAATTGTATTCCTGGAGCTGAGAGTTTGTCCAGTACTCCTACCACAAACTCTCCACTGTTGTCTGGACTCTCTAACATCACTTTACATAACTGAGCACTTTTTGTCTCACCATGAATTCGTGTGACCAGTACCTTTTCTGGCAATAGTCCCTCAGGAGTACATATCTCCTCATCTTTCAGCATCACAGATTGAGAGGATCCTGTGTCTTTTAATATTGTAACCTCATAACCTGCTACCCCTGGCCTATGTGAATAAACTTTACCCTTACAGGTATATTTTTTAAGCAGATCTGGCACTTCCTCCTTAACCAACCTCTGATCATCTTGTACACTCTGAGGCAGTTGTCTAACTTCCCTTGTGCTTTTTGTTACTAGCCCAACAAAACTCCCAGGCTTGTCTGGTTTTCCTACACCTGGCTTTCTCCTAGCCCACCAACACAGTGATTTCCTGTGGCCCACTTTATTACAATGAAAACACTGGAAACTTTTAATTTCTTTGACCCCCTCAAGAGTTTCTTTTTTTACCCTGTGGTAAATTATCCTTATGATCTTCACTGAGATCTACCTTTCCCTTTCCACGTGGGGATTTGTCTTTGCCCCAGTTTGTATCCCCCATGGACTGACATTGATTTTGGAAGCCAAAACGAGTTTTCTGGACCAGCTCATAATCATCAGCCACTTCAGCTGCTAACCTTGCTGTTTTAACTCCCTGCTCTTCCACATGAGTTTGCACTACTTCCTCACTGAGCCTACCTTAGCCTTTATCTCCAGTCTTTTAAACTGACTTTCATTTTTAAGTATCAGTTTTTGAAGTTCAAACACTCTCTTTTTCTTTCTCTTCTGTTTCTCTCTTTCTTTCCCTCTCTTCTGCTTTTCATCATAACTCAAACTGTTTCATTTCTGCTGCCCCTTCCTTATCTCTCACCTCTAACTCAAACTGCTTCATTTACAATTGAATTCTTGCCATCTCTATAGATTCTGATGATTTCTCCAGCAAGTTTAAATGCTGAGCTACTGCTGTAATTATCTCTCCTCTCCTCACAGAAGCAGGCAGCTCCAATTCCAGCTTGCTTGCTAATTCTTGCAGCTTGGTCTTATTCACTTCTTGCAAAATGTCCAAAGTGACCGCATCCACATCCAGAAAACTCTTGGTGACTGAAAGAGCCCATTCCTATCCCAAGCTTTGTCTCCCCAACCAAACCAACACCTGAAATAAAGACACGAGCACCTACCACTCACTGTTTAAAATCCTGCAAAAAGCCCCTGATCTGTTATGGACTATGCAAAACCACTCAAAACATTCTTGAGCAGGCAGCCCCATACTGTAACTTTGCAATTTGTTTCAGTAAGTGTACAGTGAAAATTACCCGGAGTAAGTTAGCAAGATCGACTACTCGATTTTGAAACCGACAGAAATTTATTCACAAAATTACACAATGAAACACAAAGAACAGAATTAAGAACCCCTACAGAACTCAGTCTATCCAGCTAGACTTAATTATGCTGTCCCAAATATACACAGTTAAAAATCACACAACACCAGGTTACAGTCCAACAAGTTTAATTGGAAGCACACTAGCTTTCGGAGCGACGCTCCTTTATCAGGTGATTGTCACCTGATAATCACCTGATGAAGGAGCGCCGCTCCGAAAGCTAGTGTGCTTCCAATTAAACCTGTTGGACTATAACCTGGTGTTGTGTGATTTTTAACTTTGTACACCCCAGTCCAACACCGGCATCTCCGAATCATGCCAAATATACACAACAGTCTCAGCTGAGGTTAGAAACAGGAAAGGAGAGGTCACCCTGTTGGGGGTTTTCTATAGGCCTCCAAATATTTCCAGAGATGTACAGGAAAAGATAGCAAAGATGATTCTCGATAGGAGTAAGAGTGACAGGGTTGTTGTCATGGGGGACTTCAATTTCCCAACTATTGAGTGGAGATGCTATAGTTCAAGTACTTTCGATCGGTGAGTTTTTATCAACTGTGTGCGGGAGAGTTTGTTGACACAGTATGTAGACAGACCAACAAGGGGTGAAGCCACATTGGATTTAGTACTGGGGAATGAACCTGGCCAGGTGTTAGATTTAGAGGTAGGTGAGCACTTTGGTGATAGTGACCTCACTCTCTCAGCGGAGCAGGTAAGGGCTGTTTGGCAGTGGCTGCTTGAAGGCTCGGTGACGTTTGTTTAACGGTTTAAATTTGAAAGTTTTTATTTAAATAAGCGTGGAGCGGACCCGGAAGCTGGTGTAGCGCAAGCTTACCTGGGTAGGTTTGTTTTCCCTATAAAAGGGCACAGGAGAAGAGGATCATTCGGGAGAAAGAGGGGGTCATAGATCGGAGCTTTAGGGAAGTAGTAACTCCAAAGATGGCAGATAGATGGGTGACAGTGAGGGGGACTGGGAGGAAGCAGCCAGTGCAGAGACCCCCTGCGGCCGTTCCCCTCAAGAACAAGTATACCGTTTTGGATACTTGTGCGGGGGACGACTTACCAGGGGTAAGCAATGGGGTTCAGGCCTCTGGCACGGAGCCTGTCCCCGTTGCTCAGAAGGGGAGGGTGGAGAAGAGCAGAGCAGTAGTAATTGGGGACTCGATAGTTTGGGGCACAGATAGGCGGTTTTGTGGGGGCGAGAGAGACTCACATTTGGTATGTTGCCTCCCAGGTGCAAGGGTACATGACGTCTCTGATCGTGTTTTCCGGGTCCTTAAGGGGGAGGGGGAGCAGCCCGAAGTCGTGGTCCACATTGGCACCAACGACATGGGTAGGAGGAGCGCTGAGGATGTTAGGCAGGCTTTCAGGGAGCTAGGTTGGAAGCTCAGAGTTAGAACAAACAGAGTTGTTGTCTCTGGTTTGTTACCCGTGCCACATGATAGAGAGTCGAGGAATAGGGAGAGAGAACAGTTAAATGCGTGGCTACAGGGATGGTGCAGGAGGGAGGGATTCCGGTATCTGGATAACTGGGGTTCTTTCTGGGGAAGGTGGGACCTCTATAAATAGGATGGTCTACACCTGAACCTGAGGGGCACCAGTATCCTTGGGGGGAGGTTTGTTAGTGCTCTTCGGGGGGGGTTTAAACTAACTCTGCAGGGGCATGGGAACCTAGACTGTAGCTTTAGGGTGAAGGACCTGGAGTGTAGGAAGGTTAGGAACATGGCATCAATCTCAAAGGAGGGTGCCTGTAAACAGGAAAGTGGCTTGAAGTGTGTATATTTCAATGCAAGAAGTATACGAAATAAGAAAGGTGAACTTGCAGCGTGGGTTGGTACCTGGGACTTTGATGTTGTGGCTATTACGGAGACATGGGTAGAACAGGGACAGGATTGGCTGTTGCAGGTTCCAGGGTTTAAATGTTTTAGTAGGGTCAGAGGTGGGGGTAAAAGAGGGGGAGGTGCTTGTCAAAGATAGTATTACATCGGTGCAAAGAACGATGGATGAAGACTCGCCATCTGAGGTAGTTTGGCTGAGGTTAGGAATAGGAAAGGTGAGGTCACCCTGTTAGGAGTTTTCTACAGGCCTCCTAATAGTCCTAGAAACGTAGAAGAAATGATTGTGAGGATGATTCAGGAGAAGAGTGAAAGTTATAGGGTGGTTGTTATGGGGGACTTTAACTTTCCTGATATTGATTGGGAAAGCTATAGCTCGAGTTCGTTAGATGGGTCGGTGTTTGTCCAATGTGTGCAGGAGGGTTTCCTGACACAATATGTAGACAGGCCAACAAGAGATGAGGCCATACTGGATTTGGTTCTGGGTAACAAACCAGGCCAGGTGTTAGAATTGGAGGTCGGTGAGCACTTTGGGGACAGTGACCACAATTCGATGACTTTTGCTCTAGTGATGGAGAGGGATAAGTGTTCACTGCAGGGCAAGAGTTATAGCTGGGGGCAGGGAAATTATGATGCGGTGAGGCATGACTTAGGATGCGTGGCTTGGAAAAGTAGGCTTCAAGGGAAGGGCGTTATTGATATGTGGAGCTTGTTCAAGGAGCAACTATTGAGTGTCCTTGATAAGTATGTACCTGTCAGGCAGGGAGGAAAGTGTCATGTGAGGGAGCCGTGGTTTAATAAGGAATTGGAATCCCTTGTTAAAGGGAAGAGGGTGGCCTATGTAAAGATGAGGCGTGAAGGTTCAATTGGGGCGATTGAGAATTATAAGGTAGCCAGGAAGGATCTGAAGAGAGAGCTAAGAGCAGCAAGGAGGGGACATGAAAAGTCCTTAGTTGGTAGGATTAGGGAAAACCCTAAGGCTTTCTATAGGTATGTCAGGAATAAAAGAATGACTAGGGTAGGAATAGGTCCAGTCAAGGATAGTAGTGCGAAGTTGCGTATGGAGGCTGAAGAGATTGGGGAGACACTGAATGAATACTTTTCATCAGTATTCACTCAGGAGCAGGACATTGTTGTGGATATGAATACTGAGTCACAATTAATTAGAATGGATGGCTTTGAGGTATGTAGAGAAGAGGTGTTGGAAATTCTGGAAAGGGTGAAAATAGATAAGTCCCCTGGGCCTGATGGCATTTATCCTAGGATTCTCTGGGAAGCAAGGGAGGAGATTGCAGAGCCATTGGCCTTGATTTTTATGTCCTCGTTGTCTACAGGAATAGTGCCAGAAGATTGGAGGCTAGCAAATGTGGTTCCCTTGTTCAAGAAGGGGAGTAGGGATAACCCTAGTAACTATAGGCCGGTGAGTCTCACTTCTGTTGTGGGCAAAATCTTAGAGAGAATTGTAAGGGATAGGATTTATGAACATCTGGATAGGAATAATGTGATCAAGGATAGTCAGCATGGTTTTGTGAAGGGCAGATCATGCCTCACAAACCTTATTGAATTATTTGAGAAGGTGACTAAGGAGGTAGACGAGGGGAAAACGGTAGATGTGGTGTATATGGATTTTAGTAAGGCGTTTGATAAGGTTCCCCATGGTAGGCTACTGCAAAACATACGGAGGTATGGCATTGAGGGTGAGTTGGAGGTTTGGATTAGGAATTGGCTGGCTGGAAGAAGACAGAGCGTAGTAGTTGATGGTAAAAGTTCATCTTGGAGTGCAGTTACTAGCGGTGTTCCGCAAGGATCTATTTTGGGGCCATTGCTGTTTGTCATTTTTATAAATGACCTGGAAGAGGGGCTAGAAGATTGGGAGAGCAAGTTTGTGGATGATACGAAAGTCGGTGGAGTTGTTGACAGTGAGGAAGGATGTGTCAGGTTACAGCGGGATATAGATAAACTGCAGATCCGGGCAGAAAGGTGGCAAATGGAATTCAATGTAGGTAAGTGTGAGGTGATTCACTTTGGTAAGAGTAGCAAGAAGATGGGGTACTGGGCTAATGGTCGGATACTTGGTAGTGTGGATGAGCAGAGGGATCTTGGTGTCCATGTACACAGATCTTTGAAAGTTGCCACCCAGGTAAATAGTGCGGTGAAGAAGGCATATGGCGTACTGGCTTTTATTGGTAGAGGAATTGAGTTCTGGAGTCCTGAGGTCATGTTGCAGTTGTATAGGACTCTGGTGTGGCCGCATCTGGAGTATTGTGTGCAGTTTTGGTCGCCATACTATAGGAAGGATGTGGAGGCACTGGAACGGGTGCAGAGGAGGTTTACCAGGATGTTGCCTGGTATGGTAGGAAGATCGTATGAGGAAAGGCTGAGGCACTTGGGGTTGTTTTCATTGGAGAAAAGAAGGTTTAGGGGTGACTTGATAGAGGTGTACAAGATGATTAGGGGTTTAGATAGGGTTGACCATGAGAACCTTTTTCCACGTATGGAGTCAGCTATTAAAATGGGGCATAGCTTTAAATTAAGGGGTAGTAGGTATAGGACAGATGTTAGGGGTAGATTCTTTACTGGAATGCCCTGCCAGTAGCAGTGGTAGACTCTCCCTCTTTATGGGCATTTAAACGGGCATTGGATAGGCATATGGAGGATAGTGGGCTTGTGTAGGTTAGGTGGGCTTGGATCGGCGCAACATCGAGGGCCAAAGGGCCTGTACTGTGCTGTATCTTTCTATGTTTCTATGTTTCTATGTTTCTATGACCACAATTCGGTTATGTTTACTTTAGCGATGGAAAGAGATAGGTATATACTGCAGGACAAGAGTTTTTATTCGGGAAAAGGAAATTACAATACAATTAGACAAGATTTAGGATGCATAGGATGGGGAAGGAAACTGCAGGAGATGGGCACAATAGAAATCTTCTCAAAACTCGGTAACAGTAGAAATATGGAGCTTATTCAAGGGGGAGCTACTGTGTGTCCTTGATAAGTATGTACCGGTCAGGCAGGGAGGAAGTTGCCAGAAGACTGGAGAAGAGCAAATGTTGTTCCCTTGTTTAAGAAGGGGAGTAGAGCCGTGGTTTATGAAGGAAGTTGAATCTCTTGTCAAGAGGAAGAATAAGGCTTAAGTTAGGATGAGATGTGAAGGCTCAGTTAGGGCAAGTGAGAGTTAAAATGTAGCCAAGAAATACCTAAAGAAAGAGTTAAGATGAGCGAGGAGGGGACATGAGAAGTTGATCGTGTAAAGAATCAGGGAAAACCCTAAAGCTTTCTACAGGTATATAAGGGGTAAAACAATGACAAGAGTAGGATTAGGGACAGGCAAGGATAGTAGTGGGAAGTTGTTTGTGGGGTTCGAGGAAATAAGGAAAGTGCTAAATGAATATTTTTTGTCAGTATTCACATTGGAAAAAGACAATGTTGTTGAGCAGAATGCTGAGATACAGGCGACTAAACTAGATGGGATTGAGGTTCACAAGGAGAAGGTGTTAGCAATTCTGGAAAGTGTGAAAATAGATAAGTCCCCTGGGTCAGATGGAATTTATCCTAGGATTCTCTGGGAAGCCAGGGAGGAGATTGCTGAGCCTTTGGCTTTGATCTTTATGTCGTCATTGTCTACAGGACTAGCGCCAGAAGACTGGAGAAGAGCAAATGTTGTTCCCTTGTTTAAGAAGGGGAGTAGAGACAACCCTGGTAATTATAGACCAGTGAGCCTTACTTCGGTTGTGGGCAAAGTGTTGGAAAAGGTTGTAAGAGATAGGATTTATAATCATCTCAATAAGAATACATTGATTCAGGATAGTCAGCACGGTTTCTCAAAGTGTAAATCGTGCCTCACAAACTTTATTGAATTCTTTGAGAAGGTAACCACATAGGTGGATGAGGGCGAAGTGGTTGATGTGGTGTATATGGATTTCAGTAAGGCGTTTGACAAGGTTCCCCATGGTAGGCTATTGCACAAAATACGGAGGCATGGGATTGAGGGTGATTTAGCAGTTTAGTAAGAAATTGGCAAGCTGGAAGGAGACAGAGGGTGGTGATTGATGGGAAATGTTCATCCTGGAGTCCAGTTACCAGCGGTGTACCGCAAGGATCAGTGTTGGGTCCACTGCTGTTCGTCATTTTATAAATGACCTGGATGTAGGCATAGAAAGATGGGTTAGTAAGTTTGCAGAAGATACTAAGGCCAGTTCAGTTGTGATAGTAACAAAGGATGTTTTAGGTTACAGAGAGACACAGATAAGCTGCAGAGCTGGACTGAGAGGTGGCAAAGGAGTTTAATGCAGAAAAGTGTGAGGTGATTCACTTTGGAAGGAGTAACAGTAGTGGGTGAATGGTAAGATTCTTGGTAGTGTAGATGAGCAGAGACATCTTGTTGTCAATGTAAATAGATCCTTCGAAGTTGCCACCCAGGTTGATAGGGTTGTGAAGAAGGCATATGGTATGTTAGCTTTAGGGAACGAATTTCAGAGCCACGAAGTCATGCTGCAGCTGAATAAAACTCTGGTACAGCCGCACTTGGAGTATTGCGTACAGTTTTGGGTCACCACATTATCGGAAGGATGTGGAAGCTTTGTGAAGGATGCAGAGGAGACTTTACTTGGATGTTACCTGGTCTGGAGAGAATGTCTTATGAGGAAAGGTTGAGGGACTTGAGGCTATTTTCATTTGAGAGAAGAAGCTTGAGAGATGACTTAATTGAGACATATAAGATAATCAGAGCATTAGATTGGGTGGACAGTAAGAGGCTTTTTCCTTGGATGATGATGGCTAGTATGAGGGGGCATAGCTTCAAATTGAGGGGCGATAGATATAGGACAGAGGTTAGAGGTAGTTTCTTTACTCAGAGAGTAGTTGTGGCGTGGAAAGTACTGCCTGCAACAGTTCTTGATTCACCAACTTTCCAAGCATTTAAATGGTCATTGGATAGGCAAATGGACGAGAATGGAATCGTGTAGGTTAGATGGGCTTCGGATTAGTTTCTCAGTGTCACAAAACTAATCCCTCCTAAAAACTGTTTCTTGGCTCAAGGATAATCTGTCTTTGATTTTTCTCAGAGGGGCAATAAACCAGGCCTACTCCAATCAGTCTGGTTTGGTACAGAGATGAAAAGGATTTTGAGAGGCCTTTTGTTTAAATGTAAACAGATGAGACTTCAGGCCAAAGTGGTCATGCTTTAGAAGTGACCTGTATAATGAAAGGGGAGCGGTCAGTTCTCTAGCTGAGCTGAGCTGAGCAGTTTTAGTTGAGCTGTGAGCTGGTTGGAAGTTCAACAGGGAGCTGTGTGGAAACTCCCTCTCCCTTTTCTGCCCTTCAACTTCAACCTGTAAGCATGTGTTCCATTTATACTGGGGTTTTAAAGGGAGTTTGCTCATTGGGACTGTTGTGTATATTCAGAACATCATAATTAAGTACAATTTGAATAGACTTAGTTCTGTTGGGGATCTTTATTCTGTTCTTTGTGTTTCATTGTATACTTTTGTGAATAAATTTCTGTCTGCTTTAAAATCTAGCAGTGAACCCAGTAAGCTTACTCAGAGAAATTTTCACTGTTCACTTACCGAAGTAAATTGCAAAGTTACGGTCTGGGTTGCCTGCTCAAGAATAATTTGAGTGGTTTGGCCTAGTCCATAACAGACTGGGGGCTCTTTGTGGGATTTTAAACAGCGAGTGGTAGGTGCTCGTGTCTTTATTTCAGGTGTTGGTTTGGTTGGGGAGACAAAGCTTGGGATAGGAATGGGCTCTTTCAGTCACCAAGAGTTTTCTGGATGTGGATGCGGTCACTTTGGAAGTTTTGCCAAAAGTGACTAAGACCAAATTGCAGGAATTAGCAGAGAAGCTGGAATTGGAACTGCCTACTTCTGTGAGGAAAGGAGAGATAATTACAGCAGTAGCTCAGCATTTACACTTGCTGGAGAAACCATCAGAATCTATAGAGATGGCAAGAATTCAATTGTAAATGAAGCAGCTTGAGTTAGAGGTGAGAGATAAGAAAAGGGGCAGCAGAAACGAACCAGTTTGAGTTACAATGAAAAGCAGAAGAGAGGGAAAAGAGAGCAGCAGAGAAAGAAAAAGAGTAAATGTTTGAACTTCAAAAACTGACACTTAAAAAGGAACGTCAGCTTAAAAGGCTGGAGATAAAGGCTGAGGTAGGCTCAGTGAGGAAGTACTGTAAACTCATGTGGAAGAGCAGAGAGTAAAAATAGCAAGGTTAGCAGCTGAAGATTATGAGCTGGTCCATAAACTTGATTTGGCGTCCAGAAACAACTTCAATCCACGAGGGTTGGATTTGGGGCAAAGAGAAATCCTCACATGGAAAGGGGAACGTAGGTCTCAGTGGAGATCATAAGGAGAACTTACTACAGGGTAAAAAAGAAACCTTTAAGGGGGACAAAGAAGATACAAAGCTCCAGTGTTTTCATTGTAATAAAGTGGGCTACACGAAATCACAGTGTTGGTGCGCTAGGAGAAAGCCAGGTGTAGGAAAACCAGACAAGCCTGGGAGTTTTGTTGGACTAGTAACAAAAAGCACAAGGGAAGTTAGACAACTGCCTCAGAGTGTACAAGATGATCAGAGGTTGGTTAAGGAGGAAGTGCCAGATTCGCTTAAAAAATATACATGTAAGGGTAAAGTTTATTCACATAGGCCAGGGGTAGCAGGTAAAGAGGTTACAATATTAAGGGAAACAGGATCCTCTCAGTCTGTAATACTGAGTCCTGAGGGACTATTACCAGAAAAGGTACTGGTAACAGGAATTCACGGTGAAACAACAAGTGCTCAGTTATGAAAAGAGAGACTAGAGAGTCCAGACAACAGTGGAGAATTTGTGGTAGGAGTACTGGACAAACTCTCAGCTCCAGGAATACAAATTGCCCTTGTAAATAATATCGCTGATTCACCAGTAGGCATGCTGCCTACCCTAGTTGAAAAGCCAGTGGAGATGCAGGCAACTGAAGACCTGGAGTATGTTTATCCAGAAATTTTCCCTGATTGTGTGATCACAAGATCACAGAGGCACAAGTTGAAGCAGGAGAGATCAAGAGGCACAGATAAGGAAGTTGGCATAGTGTCATCTGAGACTATCCTTGATCAGATAAGTGGGACAGAGAAGGAGCAAATAGGTAAGCATGTCAGCATCTTTAGCTCTGATAAGCTGACTGAATTACAGCAGAAAGATGGAGTTTAAACAGTTATATCAAAGGCATTTACAAAGAAAGAACGTGAATGCATTCCTGTGTGTTATTACTTAACAAATGATGTCTTAGTGAGGAAATGGACACCATCACACATTCAAGCAGATGAAAAATGGGCAGAGATTCATCAAATTGTTTTACCAGTAGGGTATAGAAAGGAGGTACAGCGAGTGGTGCATGAACTACCACTTGGAGGTCATTTAGGGGTGAGGAAAACACAGGCTAAAATACAAGGGCATTTTTACTGGCCTGGACATCACAAAGATGTAGTTCAATTTTGCCAGACATGTCACACTTGTCAGCTAATCAGAAAGCCACAGGCAGTAATAAAACCTTAACCTTTTAAACCTCTTCCAGCATTTGGGGAACTTTTCACAAGAGTCTTGATTGATTGCATAAGTCCTCTAACTCAAACAAAAAGTGGGAATAAATATTTATTAACATTAATGGATGTGTTGACTAGATTTCCAGAGACAATCTCATTATGCAACATCACAGCTAAAAGGGTTGTAGAAGAATTACTTAAATGTTTTACTTGATATGGATTACCAATAGAAATCCAGTCAGGTCAAGGATCAAACTTCAAATCCAAACTATTCAAGGAGATTATGGATAACTTGGGAATAAAGCAATTCAAATCTGCTGCATACCATCTGGAATCGCTAGAGAGAAGGCATCAAACATTAAAGACCATGTTGAGGGCTATGGTCAGGATTATCCAGATTGGGATAAGGGTGCTCAGTTTGTACTTTTTGTGATCAGAGATGCACCGAATGAATCAACCAAATTCAGTCCCATTTGAATTAATTTTGGGACATGAAGTAAGAGGGCCGTTAAAACTAATTCAGGAGAAATTAATATTCAGAATTCAGAGACCACCCATTGGACAATGTGTCAAATTTTAGAGAACGATTGAATAGAGCTGGAGAGTTGGCCAGACAGCATGTAAAAGTATCACAGCGTACAATGAAACAGGAAAATGAGAGGAAATTGAGTGAGGTGAATTATTTGATAAGAACTCCAGACAGGAAAAAAGTCTCAGAGTGTGTCATGTGAATATGCTCAAAAGGTATTTTGATTGGGAAGGAAAGCAAGAGGAGAAGGTGTTACTGATTACAACACAGAAGGAAGAACCACGTTCAGAGGGTTCTGAATTGGACATTCCTCAAATCAAATTGGACAATGAGGAAGTTGTCAAAAATTGGGATAATATATTGAGTTACTGTCCACAAGAAAATTGAAATGATCTGAAAAAGTGAATTGGCCATGCTAAATTGCCTGTAGTGTTAGGTAAGGGGTACATGTAGGGGTATGGGTAGGTTGCGCTTCGGCGGGGCGGTGTGGACTTGTTGGGCCGAAGGGCCTGTTTCCACACTGTAAGTGATCTAATCTAATCTAATCTAAAGTTATTACTATCACATGGGGAGGTATGTAGAAATAAACTGGGAAGTACGAACCTAATTGTTCATGATGTAGATAGAGGAGATGCTGTTCCAATTAAACAACATCCTTATAGGCATAACCCTCTAAAGTTGGCACAGGTTCAGGAGATAGAGTGCATGCTCCAAGATGGCATAATCAAAGTGAGTTGCAGTGACTGGAGCTCACCCATAGTCATGGTGCCAAAGCCAGATGGCACTCAACAGTTTTGAGTGGATTATCGCAAAGTCAACACCGTTACAAAGACTGATGAATATCCAATTCATGATTGGAGGACTGTGTCAAAAAAGTGGGACAAGCAACTTGTATTTCTAAGTTGGACTTGCTCAGGACTACTGGCAAGTCCCTCTGTCACAGAGAGCAAAGGCAATTTCGGTTTTCGTAACATCCCCAAATGGAGTATATCAGCTCAAAGTCATGCCATTTGGTATGAAAAATGTTCCAGTAACATTTCAGAGACTGACTAATTAGGTCATTGCTGTGTTACCCAATTGTGTTGTTGACATAGATGAGCTGGTGTACTTTAGTCCCTCATGGAAGGAATATTTACAGTATTTATCAGACTTGTTCGATCGGCTTCGGAAGGCAGGCTTGATGGTAAACCTAGCTAAAAGTGAATTTGCCAAAGCCCAACTCACCTTTCTGGGCCATGTTATTGCACATGGACAAATAGCCCCATGAGAAATTAATTGGGGAGTTTCCCACACCGTCAACAAAAAAGCAGTACTACGGTTTCTGGGGTTGAGTGGATTTTACTGAAAGTTTGTGCCGAACTTTAGCAGTGTGGCTGCTCCACTCACCAAAACTGTTAAAAAAGGGCAAGGAGTTCCAGTGGACAGAGGACTGTCAAAAAGCATTTGACAGCCTAAAAACTGTGTTAACTCCTGCCCCAGTATTCGCCACACCGGGTTACACGAAGCTTTTCAGAGTGGCTGTAAATGCCAGTGATGTGGGTGTTGTTGTGGTGCTCCTACAGATTAGATTACTTACAGTGTGGAAACAAGGCCTTTGGCCCAACAAGTCCAAACCAACCCTTCAAAGAGTAACCCACCCAGACCCATTCCCCTACCCTTTATTTACCCCTGACTCATGCACCTAACACTACAGGCAATTTAGCATGGCCAATTCACCTGACCTGCACATCTTTGGATTGCGGGAGGAAACCGGAGCACCCGGAGGAAACCCACACAGACATGGGGAGAATGTGCAAACTCCCCACAGACAGTCTCCCGAGGCTGGAATTGAACCCGAGTCCCTGCACTGTGAGGCAGTCCCTTGGGCCAAAAACCTGTTCTCCAATAACCAGAACAGGAAAAAAGACCCAAGATCCCTCACAATCTAGGACCCATGCGTTCTTCAGAAGTATCATCAATATCCCCACGTGGACATATTCCTTGCAGCGTTGTGGTTGTTAGATCATAATAACAGAGTGGTGGGGTTCCATCAGAGGAGTAAATACTTCCTGGGGTAGCTGAAATGACCACAAGTTGGTGGTAGCATCCAATTATTCTCCTAAGACCACACGGGCATCTTCAGTATAATTGATAAATCTCTGCTGGTTGTGATAAATGTAATTAATCAATTCAGCATTCTTACTAACCCCTATCAATGGGATGAGAGCCTCCCAGCCCACGGCAATTTCATTGTGGGCCTTAAACTCATTAGGAATACCTCTTGGCTGTCCTACGCTATCAGTCCGAATTGTCGGATCAGGGACATACCATCGCTTAGTTCAGCGCAAAGCTGACTGTGACATCGCATCAAGCTGCGTGTGTGCCTATATAACTACCTCGTGTAGGAGCATTACACGGGCACAGCTGCCACTCCAGTCAGCGGGCAGCATTGGGCGCAACCCTCCTTTCCTACAACACAGCCACCACGTATCTGCCAGTGGGATGCGTTGAGAATTTAAAACAGCCCCAAATGTGGTGTCCATCTTGATTTCAATCGTATTCCCACAAAGACCCTTAAAAAAGCCGACTGGTGTGGAACCATTTCGCTTAAAGCATTCAAAACTCAACCCTTCCCGTATCCTGAGAGCAGCCACGGGGATTGTGTAATTAGTCTGACTGGTGGACCACGGGGTACTATAGCCACACCACTGTTGGAGTTGCTGCCTGCCCACATCATCCTCCTGATAGAACATAGAGGCCTGAAGTAGGAGGCACCAAAACGGGCAATGGGATTGCCTGTAGTTGATGAATCATCCAGATTAAGAAGTTGGCTAGAATTCTGCAAATGCCGTTGAGTACAGGTGGTCGAGTTATAAGGCATAGGGACAACATACTATGAGGGGGTTGCCACAAGAAGCAGTCCTGTCTAGCCATCAGTGCGGCCGTATAGATTGCCCACTGATACCAGTGATTGTCACGGGCGCGTACCCATGTTGGGGCAGCGAGGTCTGCACTTCTAATATGTCTTTGCCTCCCAGCCTAAATGACCCTGGCATAACCAGTCTAGGTCTGCCAATCCAATGGTGTCCAAGTCTGAGTATGCGGGCCTGGCATCAGAGAGGGGGGTATCAGGAGCATCCCCCATGTCATCCCCATCCCCGCTGCCAGGAGAACTATGTTCCACATCTCTATCACAATCATTTCTAGAATGATCAGTATCCCCAAGAACTTCACCTGTACCTTGTTCGGGCCCCTGCTGAGGGGTACTAGCCTCATGTGTGCCCTGCTCATGTCCAAGTTCCTCATTCTCAGCTCCATTTATCTCAGTGTTAGATTTGGTTTGTGCCGGTGGGAGAACTTTAGTACAATGATTAAGGTGGTACCATATGTGTCATCCTTCCACTTGGACGGCGGTAGGTGATGCCTTAGTCACGACAAAAGGCCCCCCTCTCCTCGGCTCATTCCAGCGTCTTCAAAAAACCCACACATGCACCCAAACCCCGGGTGTAATCGGTCCTTCCTCGTTGACAGATGTTTCCTGCAGGTGGATAGTCTCATGTATCAGAGTTAGCTGCTGCATATATCGCTTACGTTCCAAGCTTAACTGAAACAAGCTAGGCCTTTAGTATGGCCTCTCCACCTGGGCACTGGCATAGGTCTACCTGTGAGCAATTAAGGTTGGTGCTTGCGCAGATCTTGTTTAATTTGGCTTTCAATGTCCCATTGATCCTTTCCACCATCCCCTGTGAGCGGGGATGATACACTCACCCAAACCTCTGATTGATTCTCAAAGACTGCAGCACTAACGTAATTACTTTCTGAATGAAGGCAGACCCATTTTCTGAACTAATTACCGACACTATACCAAACCTTGGGATAACTTCATTTGTCAGAATTTTCACTACTCTCCCAGCTCCTGGTTTCAACCCTATTTTCACTGGGCTAACTGATTTCACTCTTCCCACATCTGTATCATGCCATGACCACAAAGTGGCTGGTAATACATCCAATCGTTCATTACCATATTGATCACCTTCCTCCACTGTCACTGACATGCTCCAATGGGGTGTTCCTTCGGATTCCCTGTCCAGGTGCAGCATGCGAGGATTTTAATATAGCTGCCATCCCTGGATTCCCAAACCCCTGTCATGAGCATATACCATTCCCTGACTGTTTATACATGCCTGGCCATAGATCCCGTGTGGGCGGCACAGTGGCACAGTGGTTAGCACTGCTGCCTCACAGCGCCTGAGACCCGGGTTCAATTCCCGCCTCAGGCGACTGACTGTGTGGAGTTTGCACGTTCTCCCTGTGTCTGCGTGGGTTTCCTCCGGGTGCTCCGGTTTCCTCCCACAGTCCAAAAGATGTGCAGGGTCAGGTGAATTGGCCATGCTAAAATTGCCCGTAGTGTTAGGTAAGGGGTAAATGTAGGGGTATGGGTGGGTTTCGCTTCGGCGGGTCGGTGTGGACTTGTTGGGCCGAAGGGCCTGTTTCCACACTGTAATGTAATCTAAATCTAATCTAAATCTTTAGATTGACATCCCTTATTTCCCAGTAAGGTTACATTGGTGCGGCGCCTGGTACTCTGTACCACTTTTCCAGGAACACATTTCTCTCTATTTGCAGGATCACTCCCTGCTCTCCTAATACTATTACTTCACTTCTCAAATGTTGTGGAGCAGTGACTTCCTGCTGCCACTGCCTCTCTAACACCTCATCCTGAGACTCATCAAATATCACTGTACAGTGCAGCTCAGACTTAGGTGGTCTTGCTTTAGTCAACATTGTCAACACTTCTGCTTCCCACATCCCCAAATGTCTTGAATATCACATGCTATATCCCCTATCCAAGAAACATTAACATCTTTAACTTCTTGCATCACTCATTGTGTATTGGCCTTTTCTACGACCAAACCCTGCTGTGTGCACTCTAATCTTACCTCTAACTGTAGTAAAGCATCCCTACCTAACAAGTTAATCGATGTCTTTTTAGACACTAATATTGGCAGAACTATCTCCCTACCTTCCATTTCTAATCTTCCTGGAGCTGTAAATTGGGTTAACTGTGATTTCCCTGAGCATCTGCATCCTTCACTTTCTCCTGTATATTTGACACGGGCTAGCATAGGAGGAGCTTTACTTCATGTCTAACCCTGTGCTGTATCTGTCCTGGGAGGGTTTGAAAGGAACAATACAGCAGTAATGTTATCAGTATCAAACCCATGCTGAACATGGCCTATGTATTTGCCAAGGGCCAGTGTTGGATGATCTTTTGTGTGATATCTGTCTTGGAATATTTGAGAGGAATAGTCCAGAGCGAACTTTCAGCATCTGTGGAGAGAAAGTGGAGCTAACGTTCTGAAGATGGGTGACCGGACCTGAAACATTAAGATTAGATTAGATTACTTACAGTGTGGAAACAGGCCCTTCGGCCCAACAAGTCCACACCGACCCGCCGAAGCACAATCCACACCATACCCTTACATTTACCCCTTACCTAACACTACGGGCAATTTAGCATGGTCAATTCACCTGACCTGCACATCTTTGGACTGTGGGAGGAAACCGGAGCACCCGGAGGAAACCCACTCTATTTTCGCTCCACAGATGCTGCTAGACCTTTTGAAATTTATCCGTGAATATGTATTTTTATTCACCTGATTTTCAGCATCAGCTGTTCCTTCTTTTTAAGCAGAGTGACCTTTATTCTGTATCTAACGCTGTGCTGCACTTGTCCTGGGAGTATTTTATGGGGACATACAGAGGGACCTTTATTCTGTATTTAACAAAGCGAGCTTAAACATGTGTTGCGGGAAAAGCGCAGCAGGTCAGGCAGCATCCGAGGTGCAAGAGAATCGACGTTTTGGGCATAAGCCCTTCTTCAGGAATGAGGAGGGTGTGCCAAGCAGGCTAAGATAAAAGGTAGGGAGGAGGGACTTGGGGGAGGGGCTTTGGAAATGCGATAGGTGGAAGGACGTTAAGGTGAGGGTGATAGGCCGGAGAGAGGGGTGGGGGCGGCGAGGTCGGGAAGAAGATTGCAGGTCAAGAAGGCAGTGCTGAGTCTGAGGGTTGGGACTGAGATAAGGGGGGGAGGGGAAATGAGGAAGCTGAAGAAATCCGCATTCATCCCTCATGGTTGGAGGGTTCCTAGGCAGAAGATGAGTCGCTCTTCCTCCAGGCGTCGTGTTGCCATGGTCTGGCGATGGAGGAGGCCAAGGACCTGCATGTCCTTGGCGGAGTAGGAGGGGGAGTTAAAGTGTTGAGCCACGGGGTGGTTGGGTTAGTTGGTGCGGGTGTCCCAGAGGTGTTCTCTGAAATGTTCCGCAAGTATGCGGCCTGTCTCCCCAATATAGAGGAGGCCACATCGGGTGCAGCGGATGCAGTAAATGATGTGTGTGGAGGTGCAGGTGAATTTCTGATGGATATGGAAGGATCCCTTGGGGCTTTGGTGGGAAGTGAGGGGGGAGGTGTAGGCGCCAAGTTTTGCATTTCTTGCGGTTGCAGGTGAAGGTGCCGGGAGTGGAGGGTGGTTTGGTGGGGGGTGTGGATCTGACGACGGAGTCGCGGAAGGAGTGGTCTTTCCGGAATGCTGGTAGGGGAGGGGAGGGAAATATATCCTTGGTGGTGGGGTCTGTTTGGAGGTGGCGGAAATGATGAAGGATGACACGATGTATCCGGAGGTTGGTGGGGTGGTAGGTGAGGACCAGTGGGGTTCTGTCCTGGTGGCGATTGGAGGGGTGGGGTTCAAGGGCGGAGGAGCAGGAAGTGGAGGAGATGCAGTGGAGAGCATCGTCAACCACGTCTGAGGGGAAATTGCGGTCTTTGAAGAAGGAGGCCATCTGGGTTGTACGGTATTGGAATTGGTCCTCCTGGGAGCAGATGTGGCGGAGGTGAAGGAATTGAGAATATGGGATGGCGTTTTTACAGGGGGCAGGTTGGGAGGAGGTGTAATCTAGGTAGCTGTGGGAGTCGGTCAGTTTGTAGTAAAGTCTGCGTTGAGTCGGTCGTCCGAGATAAAAATGGAGAGGTCTCAGAAGGGGAGGGAGGAGTCTGAGACGGTCCAGGTAAATTTGAGGTCGGGGTGGAAGGTGTTAGTAAAGTGGATGAACTGTTCAACCTCCTCATGGGAGCACGAGGTAGCGCCGATACAGTCATCGATGTAGCGGAGGAAATGGTGGGGGTGGTGCCAGTGTAGCTGCTTAACAAAGCGAGCGCCAATCATGGAAGTAATTGATGAAAACATTGTAGAGGGAGATTTCTTTCTGTTTAAAATAATGAAGGGAGCTTTATTCTGTATCTAACTCTAACATGTTCCTATGCTGAGTAATGTTTGGTGGATACAAATAAAGGCAGCTTTATTTTAATTTTACTTTCAGGTTTAAACAGTCGTAGGAACATGGCATTGTATCTGACACCTCACTGCCTCTATCATGTGAGTGTTTAATGGGAACAATATTGAGGGAGCCTTACTTGCGTTTTAAAAGAGTAGAGGGAGATTTAGTCCTGACCTGAGAGTGCTTGATAAAGGACAGTGCAGATGGAGATTCAAGTTGTATGTAATGTTGTTCTGTGCCTGTTCTGAGATTATGTCGAAGGATGTTTACTCTGTACCCAATTCTCTGCTTTACTTGTCCTCCAAGTGTTTGATGGGGCCACTGCAGAGTGAGTTTTATTCCATATCTAAACCAATGCTATAACTGTCCTTCAGTGTTTGGCAGGGACAGCTTAGAGCGAGTTTTAATCTGCATCTAATGGTGTGATTAACTTGTCCTGGGAATTCACCATTTAGGACTGTTTAGATGGTGCATCAGTTTGTATCTTATTCTGTCCTGCGAGTGTTTGATTGGGCACAGTGTAGGGCCTGATTTAATCAACATCTAACTCCAGGATTAACATAGCCTGGAAATTTGAAAAGTGCTGGAGTTGTGGGATCTTTAGTCTGTATCTAATCTCATGCTTTCCCCATCAAACACTGAAGGTCAGGGAGCGTGGTGGGTGATTTAATGAATATCTAAGGGGTGGCACAGTGGCACAGTGGTTAGCACTGCTGCCTCATAGCACCAGGGACCTGGGTTCAATTCCAGCCTCTGGTAACTGCCTGTGTGGAGTTTGCACATTCTCCCTGTGTCTGCGTGGGTTTCCTTTGAGTGCTCCGGTTTCCTCTCACTGTCTAAAGCTGTGCAGGTTAGGGGAATTGGCCACGCTAAATTGCCCATAGTGTTCAGGGATATATAGATTAATTGCATTAATCAGAGGTAAATATAGGGTAGGGGAATGGATCTGGGTGGGTTACTCTTTGGAGGGTCGGTATGGACTTATTGGGCCAAATGACCTGTTCATAGAACAACACAGCACAGAACAGGCCCTTCGGCCCTTGAAGTTGCGCCGACCTGTGAACTATTCTCAGCGCATCCCCCAACACTACCCCATTATCATCCATCTGCTTATCAAAGGATCGTTTAAATCTCCCACATAGAACATAGAACAGAACAGAACAGGCCCTTCAGCCCACGATGCTGTGCCGACCACTGATCCTTATGTATGCACCCTCAAATTTCTGTGACCATATGCATGTCCAGTAGTCTCTTAAATGTCCCCAATGACCTTGCTTCCACCACTGCTGCTGGCAACGCATTCCATGCTCTCACAACTCTCTGTGTAAAGAACCCACCTCTGACACCCCATTTATACTTTCCGCCAAACAGCTTAAAACTATGACCCTCGTGTTAGCCATTTCTGCCCTGGGAAATAGTCTCTGGCTATCGACTCTATCTATGCCTCTCATTATCTTGTATGCATCAATTAGGTCTCCTCTTCTCCTCCTTTTCTCCAATGAAAAAGTCCGAGCTCAGTCAACCTCTCTTCATAAGATAAGCCCTCCAGTCCAGGCAGCCCTCCACTCCAGTGCCGGGAGTGGAGGTTGGGTTGGTGGGGGGTGTGGACCTGATGAGGGAGTCGCCGAGGGAGTGGTCTTTCCGGAACACTGATAGGGGAGGAGAGGGAAATATATCCTTGGTGGTGGGGTCTATCACCTCCATCCCCACCGCCATTCACTTATTGCACTCTATGCTACTTTCTCCCCTCCCCCACCCCCCCCCTCTCATTTATCCCTCCACTCTGCAGGCTCCCTGCCTCTCTTCCTGATGGAGGACTTTTGCCCGAAATGTCGATTCTCCTGCTCCTTGGACGCTGCCTGACCTGCTGCGCTTTTCCAGCAACACATTTTTCAGCTCTGATCTCCAGCATCTGCAGTCCTCACTTTCTCCCATCAATATAGCTGCACAATTCTGTTCAAATATTGACGTTGTGGAGCTGACATACACTGGGTATGGTTAATCAGGGATTCAATTTAAGATGCCATGTGCTACAGGGGTCCATCACCTTTATACAACCTTCATTCAGGATCGGATCCAAGGTGCAGAGTTACAGAGTTTAGGTGGCACACCAGAGTCATCAGCAGAGATAAACCTGTGAGACATGGCTGTTGACTGGTCAGTTTTACAAATGTTAAACTGCATTTGAAGCAGCACTGAGCTTTGTGCTAGTATAGCGGCCAAGTCTGCTACATGCATTTCCTCATTTTTCAGGGATGTCACTAACTGGTTTGTCACGAGCGATTGTGTGATAACTGTCCAGACACAATTTGGAAGCTTTCTGGCCAGATTGAAAGATGGCCTATGTAATGAGGCCTGGTAACACTGTCTAAATTCAGGCTCTTTTTAAAATCATATTCAATTTGCTAACTGAAAGATGGTGTGTTCACTGATCGGAACATGAGTCAGCTGTTTACTAAGGTCAGTAAATTGCATAATAATGTGTACTCTAGTAATTTCATTACTGTTCATTTGAATTATCTTCAATTGAAAAGCAATGATGTTTGGTTTATTTTTAACTCCCTAAGAAATAACATAAACTTAACCCTTTAAGGTAGAAAATATAGAAAGTGACATGCGATATGTTTCTCACAAACTAATCAGACAACAGTCAGACATTGTCTGTAATACAGCATTCTGTCAGCATGAGGGGGACCCAGAGGACACCAGCACCAGACGGTCTGCACTATGGAAACAGGCCCTTCAGCCGAACTTGTCAATGCTACAGTTTTCACAGTTAAACTAATCCCATTTGCCTGCACTTGGTCCATAGCCCTCCAAACCTAACTCACTCATGGGCCTGTCGAAATCTTTCTTAAATGAAGAAATTGTACCCCCTCCACCGCTCCCTTTGTACACCCTCCACCGCTCCCTTTGTACACTCTCCACCGCTCCCTTTGTACTCCTCTCCACACCTCTCCCTTTACAAGCCTGTTCCAGGCACCTGCCACAGTCTGAGATGTGAAAATAAACACCCCTCTGGACCCTTTTGTATTTCTCTTCTCTCACCTTAAACCTATGCCCTTCAGTTCATGGAGAAAAGTTGTTGCCCGTCGACCTTATCTATGCCTGTCATGATTTTATATCTCTATAAGGTCACCCCTCTGTACCAGAGATAATAGCCCAGGCTATCTAACCTTTCCCTACCACACAAACCTTCCAGTCCAGGTAACGTCCTAGTAAATCTTTGCAATACTGTTTCTAGTTTAATAATATCCTTCCTATAGTAGGGTGACCAGAATTGTGCTCAGTCCTCCAAATGTGGCCTCACTAATGTCTTATACAGCTGCAACAAGACCTCCCAACTCCGAGACTCAATGCTCTGACAAATGGAAGCTCGGATGCTGAAAGCTTTCTTTACTGCCCTGGCTCCCTGTGACTCCAATTTCCAGGAACTATGTTCCTGTACCTCTGGGTCTCTTTGCTCTCTAAAACTCTCCAAGGCCCTACATTGTACTGTCAATGTCCTGCCTTGGTTTAACCTCCCAACGGCTATGGGGAACAACTCTGTCTCTGTGGTCGCCGCAGCCACTTCCGCCCCCAGTGACGTCACTAACCTACACGCCCACAACGCCGCGTGTCTCCGCCCCCACGCCGGGTTCCGTCACCACGCCTAACCCCGCCCATTCCATCACCACGCCTAACCCCGCCCCCTGCCCATTCCGTCACCACGCCTAACCCCGCCCCCGCCCATTTCCGTCAGCACGCCTAACCCCGCCCCCTGCCCATTTCCGTCTCCACGCCTAACCCCGACTCCGCCCATTTCCGTCACCACGCCTAACCCCGCCCCCGCCCATTTCCATCACCACGCCTAACCCCGCCCCTTTCCATCACCACGCCTAACCCCGCCCCCTGCCCATTTCCGTCACCACGCCTAACCCCGCCCCGGCCCATTTTCGTCAGCACGCCTAACCCCGCCCCCGCCCATCTCCGTCTCCACGACTAACCCCGCCCCCCGCCCATTTCCGTCACCACGCCTAACCCCGCCCCCGCCCATTTCCGTCACCACGCCTAACCCCGCCCCCGCCCATCTCCGTCTCCACGACTAACCCCGCCCCCCGCCCATCTCCGTCAGCACGCCTAACCCCGCCCCCGCCCATCTCCGTCAGCACGCCCGAGTGCTGTGTGCAGTTCTACAATTCACATTATAGCATGGATGTGATCGCACTGGGAACAGTGCAGGAGAGATTCACGGGGGTATTGTTTGGCTGAATAGTTTCAGTTATGAGGACAGACTGGGGTTGTTTGTCGCCGAGCAGCAGAGATTGGGGAAGACATGACTGAGATGTTCAAAACAATCAGGGACACGGATCGGATAGATTGAAAGAAGCGTTTCCTGTTGATGGAGGGATCGAATACCGGGCCAAGAGAGGTCGGGAAAAGAAGAAAGGTTTGGGTACATGTGCGCAAAGCGTCACAGAGGCGGAAACCCTTTTCAGCTGAAAAAAAAATTAGATGAGACTTTGTGATGCCAAGACATATAAGACTATGGGCTGAGTGATGGAAAACTTGATTCAGGTCGTTTAGCAGTTGTGTTGGACAAGTGCGGCCAGAACAGGCTGAAGGGCCTCCTTCGACGTTGTTGTCCTCGGCAGTATCGTGGTCAGTGTACCCGCCTGTCACAGGGCTCAATTCACCGCTCGGGGCATCGTAAAGCTTTTAAACCTGTCGCTATTTTACCCAGTGAAGGTTATTAATGCCTGGCCTTCCATTCTCGATGGGATATGTCACAGGAAGGACAGGGCTGTCTGAATCACCGTGGGGAAGGACTGCAGCTCCTGGAGAGAGAGTGTCAGTGAAAGTGCAAACACGTGACTTCTGCAAACTGGACATTGTATCTGTGTTGGAATGAAAACCATTTTATCGATTTGTTTCTGACTGAAATGTTTGCTTAAAGCAGGAACCTGAGGAAGAAAACAGGGTAAACCCATTCAGATCTGAGTGCAGAAACATTTCCTGCAGCACGAATGAGGTTGTACAGCACAGAATCGCGTTTGGATGCATTGAATTATGGTTGATGGGCGCAGCTTGCTTTCACTAGCCTGAGTTACCAGTGTGTAAAGCTATTAAACATGATGCAGATGGTTCTCACTGTTATGATATAATTGCTGAGTGGCTCGCACTGATTTTAGATCTGCAGGTGATGTGGATTGACCATGTAAAATTGCCCTGTCATTCCAGGGAGTGAAATCACTAAGTTAAGTGAATTAGCCATGGGTAATGTCAGCAGTCACACGATGCAATTGTTTATTCCAGTAGGTTTATTTGAAATCACAAGCCAGGGGGCTGTTCTTTCTTCAAGTAAAATATATGGGATAGAGTGGAGGCTAGGTTTGGTTGTGATGCTCTTCAGAGTGACCCTATAGACTCTATTGGGTGAATTGTACTTTCTGCCTTGTAGGGAATCTGTAATTCTATCAGAGAGGACACTGCCAGCGTTTACTGGGCTGCTAAGACATTAGGGATGATGCTGACGGCGTTTAGTGGGGATGGTATTTTATTTATTTGTGTGTTGGAAAATTTGGAACTGAACCAAGGAAAACCGAATGGAAGTTTTCCAGAGTATGTGAGGTTTGGAGGGAGGAAATAAGTGGTAAATTCACTCTTTCAAGTTACTAAATTTCTGAACGTCAGGTATTCAAAACCATTGATGTAGGACAAAGAAATGATGGAGCAGAATTTCTGTCACTCAGAGAATCCGTTTCCAAAATATTTGGGAAGGCACATTTAAAGACACACAAGCAGCGAGTTTCACCAGGAGAGAAAGACAGCCTGTGGCTGGGTAAAAGTGTAAAAGTAGGGTGTGGGGGATGGAATGTGCGAGGAAGCAATGTCTAATTTGGATAAATTGAAATGTAAAGAAATATCAGAAACATATGCAGCCGAATAAGAGACAGCAAAAAATGCAGAATTTTGAAAGATTTGCATTAATATTCCACATTAAACATTATAAATGGAACTGAGCAGATTTTATAGATTGTCAAGGAAAGATATTCCATAATGAATAGGAAGTGACACGTCGCTTGGAGGTCGATTTTCTGCTTTAATCCCATGCCTTAAAGACGGGCGGACAATCACCATGATGTTGGGTTCATTAGATACCCACTGAAATCTGCCAAAGCAACTGAGCATCAAAACTGGCTTTTTCTTTGCAGTTAAACTTTTAGTTTTTCTCATCAGTATTTTCTTTAAGCTGAAATAAATTCGGATCAAAATTGAATACAATATTAAACATTCCAATTATATAAATCCAATTCACTTCCGATCATTGCAATGAGCAGAGTGAGGTTGCAGCAAAATTAATAAAATGAAGCGAACAAAACTGCATTTCTGGGAACTTTACCCAGTTCAGGTTCAGCCATATGAGAAAAGCCATCGAGCTAAACCATCACCTTCACTTCTCTCTCCATATATACTTCTTCACGTGAGGGAGAAACTGTCTGAAGAAATTATGAGTCAAGACTAAATATGCGTGTGAATGTGATGGGAATTTCTTGTTCGCTGGTTCATTCTGAGACAGTTCCGACTCAGAATGAATCACGGACAGCTATTCCTTCCAAGGATGGTGTCAATTCCTTGGATTTTGCTGATATTATCATTCCTCTGAAAGCAGAAACATAATGGTGTGGATTCGATTCCGCTCAAGGAATTTCTCATCCCCTATTAGCACCATATGTAATCTTGACAGGGTCACAAGTGAGCTTCTTTACTATGCGAGGAAATAACCCCGAGGTTATGGCGACGGGTTGGTAATTCATTGTTCACATGTGGGTTCAAATCCTGCTCTGGTTGTTACTTTTATTAAACGCAGCTGTGGTTTTCCTTTGTGACTCGCTTCTTTAGTATACATTAGATGGAGAATCTTGCTCTTGCCCTTCATTGCACCAGAGATTTGCGATAAATTGATACCACATCAAAGTCGAAACAAACCAATTTGATTCTGTTGTAAGTTGAATTGGGATAATGAAAAGGAGTGCAACTTTTGTTTCGTCCCTTCATTCCATCTTGACTTTCTATGAATATACATCGAATGAAAGAGAAACAAATAAGGAGAGATCGAGAGCAATAGTTTATCCAGTGGGATTGTAAATGAGTATTTTGATGTAACATTCCACACAAAGGTCTGATCAGTATTTCAAACAGTCAATTGGAATTGGAACTGCAGAAAGCTTCTCCAGTGAAACAAACCTTTCATTCTTTCACAAACTATTGCTGTGTGAATCACACTTGCGATCCATCATCCAGCGTGATCACCAAGTTGCCAACAGGATTAGATCCACCAATTTTCTTTAGCAATCACAACTTCTGCACATACACATCTGCGGTGCTTCCAGGCCACAACACATTTCTTGTTCATGGGTTTATCAGCCTTGTTCCTGATCTTTCTGATAAGTTTGAGAAACTTTTTCTATCACTTCATCCCATCCCCTCAGAATTCCAAACTTATCAATAGAATAATACGTTCGACCAAATGATGTAGGATCGGAAGTCGGCCATTCAGCCCATCGAGTCTGCTCCACCATTCAACGAACTCATGGCTGATCTGTTAATCCTCAACTCCATTCTCCAGCCTTACATCGACAGAGCTTCATCGTATTTCTGGTTAAATATCTGTCTGGCACATTTTGAAAATACACAATAACTCAGCCTAAACAAAATTTTCTGGAAAGGGTTCCACAGAATCACTGGACCCTGAGCAAAGAAATTACTCCTCATTGCTGAATTAAATTGGCAATAACTAATTGTGACTTCATGTCCTTTGGTGCTCTCATCATACCAGAGGGCAAACTACCTACCCGTAACAATCCTGTTAAGATCCCATGAATATTGAACGTGTATAAATGTTATTATGTGATAATACTGCTCCACTCTGCCTCCTTTGTTTCAAGGAGAATAATCCCAAACTAACCAATCATTCCACGTAGCTCCAGTTTATCCAATGTTGACAACATCTTCGCAAATCTCTGCCGTCCCCTGCAGCGTCCTTACATATTATTAAGGCAAGTAGAGAAATGTATGTGAAGGAACGATTGAAATTCCAAACACAGATGTGAAATGGAACTTGAAATCAGACAGCGACTGGAATCAGATTGGTCCACACAAGGACGGAATACAGTAATGATAACTCTGACAAATGAGAATCTAATCATATCCCACTGACATTCAATGGCTTTACTGTAACCAAACTACCCCATGTAATCGTCCACAGAGCTAGAATTTAGGGAAAAAATGATATGAACCGGCTATATAAACATTTTGACAACAAAAACATGTCCTTCGGTAGTCATTTTTTGATTATAAACTCAACTCGTGCCACCGTGAATCCTACATCGTTTGCAACGCACAAATGAGATGTGGAACACGACTCTCTCCATTTGCTGAGATGGGTGTAACTTCAATAACACTTACGGAACTGGATACCATTTACGACAATGCAGTCACTTGATTGTTCCCTCTTCAATACCTGCAATATTCATTCTCTTCACCGCTAAGGAACAATTCAGCAGAGTGCACCAACTACAAGATGCACTGGAGTAAGTAATCTGGGCATTTTGACAGAACGTTCAAAGTTCAACAGCTATACTGACTATAAGGACAATGTTGGAAGATGCAACGAAACTTCACCATTTGCAAGTTACCCTCCAAGGCGCATAGCACCCTGACTTGGAAAGTAATCAGTGATAAACTCATTGAGTGGTGAAACAGTCTTGATGGGGAATATTGCATATTTCAGCCTTCCATCTTTTATCTTACAATTTTATGCGGTGACCAGACTTGTGCTCAGTCCTTTAGCTGTTCCCTAAACTGATGGTTGCTAAAGTGCTGCTATCATCCACGGCCTGTGGTCAACAATAGAAAATATCCGAAAACCCTCTCAATCAACTGATTCCCCACAAGATTACAGTGGTGTTGGAGAAGCACAGCAGGTCCGGCAGCATCTGAGGAGTAGGAAAAATGAACGTTTAAGGCAAAAGCCCTTCATCAGGAATGAGACTGGAAGCATATGGGATGGAGAGATAACTGAGAGGGGGCGGGGCTTTGGAGAAGGTAGCTGAGAGCGCAGTAAGTGGATGGAGGTTGGGGGTGAACGTGATATGTCAGAAAAGAAGGTGGAGTGGATAGGTGGGAATGAGGATGCATTAGTGGGACACGTCAGGAGGACTGTGTTGAGCTGGAAGTTGGGAACTGGAGAAAGGTAGGGGAGGGGAAATGAGGAAACTGGTAAGTCCAAATTGATGCCATGGCGTTGAAGGGTCGCATGGCGAAAGATGAGGCTTTCTTCCTCCAGGCATCGGGTGGCGAGGCAGTGGCGGTGGAGGAGGCCCAGGACCTGCATGTCCTCGGGAGAGTGGGAGGGGGAGTTGAAATGTTTGGCCAAGGCACACTGGGGTTGATTCTTGCGGGTGTCCTCGAGATATTTTCTGAAGTGTCTGCGAGAAGACATCCAGTCTCCCCAGTTTAGAGGAGACAACATCGGGAGCAACAGATACAATAAATGACATGTGTGGAAGTGCAGGTGAACCTTTTATGGATGTGGAATCCTCCATTTGAGCCTTGGACGGAGGTGATGGGGTAGATGTGGGTGCAGGTTTTGCAGTTCCTGCAATGACAGGGGAATGTGCTAGGAGGAAAGGGTGGATCATTGGAGGGCGTGGACTTGACTAGGCAGTCACGGAGCGAATGGTCTTGGCAGAAAGTGGATAGGGGTGGGGTCCGTTTAGACTTGGCGAAACTGCCATCGGATGATGTGATTTATGCGGAGATTGGTGGGATAGAGGAAGAGGACCTTGTTGCGGTTGGAGGTGTGGACTTCGTGGGTGGAGGTAAGGGACATGGATGAGATGCGTTGGAGGGCATCTTCAACCAGAAAGGAGGGGAAGTTCCGGTCTTTAAAGAAGGAGGACATCTGGTGTGTTCTGTGGCGGAACTGGTCCTTTGGGAGCAGATACGATGGAGGTGGAGGAATTGGGAATACAGGAAAACATTTACGCAAGAGGTGGGCTGGGAGGAGGTATAATCCAGACAGCTGTGGGAATCAGTGGGTTTGTAAAAAGTTTGTCAGTAACACTGACCTCGAGGGAGAAATTTCCTTCCCCACCACTATCCACTTTTCACAAAGACTGTTTCCTCCACGACTACCTAGTCAAGTCCACGCCCTCCAATGACCCACCCTCCCCTCCCGGCACATTCCCCTGCCACCGCAGGACTTGCAAAACCTGCACCCACATCTTCCCCCTCACATCCTTTCAAAGCTCCAATGGAGCCTTCCACATCTATCAAATGTGCATCTGCACTTCCACACATGTCATTTATTGCATCCGTTTCTCACTATGTGGTCTCTTCTACATTGGGACCACCGGATATCTTCTCGCAGAGTATTTCCAGGACACCGCAACAGTCAACCCAACGCCCCTTGAACAAACACATCAACTACCCCTCCTCACCCACTCTCCCGATGGCATGCTGGTCCTGGGCCTCCTCCACCGCCATTACCTCATCACCTGACGCCTCATCTTCCACCTCGGGACCCTTCAACCCCAGGGCATCAATGTGGTATTCGCCAGATTACTCCTCGCCCCACGCCCACCTTATCCGAGTTCCAGCCTTCGAGCTTGGTGCCATCCTACTGACGTGTACCACCTGTCTATCTTCCTTCTCACCTATCCGCTCCACCCTCTTCTCCGACCTATCATCTTTAACCCCATTTCCGTCCACCTACAGCATTCTCAGCTAAACTCTTCCCAGACCCAGACCTCCCGTTTTTCTCTCCACCCTCGAGGCTCCCAGCTTTAGTCCTGATGAAGGGCTTTTGCCCGAAACATCTTTTTTTTTGCAATTCGGATGATGCCTGACCTGCCGTGTTTCTTCAGAACCACTCTAATATTGATTCTGATCTCCAGCATCTACAGTATGCACTTCCGTCCAACTGCTTCCCCCGTCCATTGATCTTCAGCGATCGTGAATGTCCACTCCATGATCTTTTGGCCGTCTACACTACACAGAATACACACTGTTATTGTTTCTTCTCCCCAAATTCATTAACACTCATTGATCTGGATTCAATTCCATTCAGCATTTTACTTTTCCACCTGATTGATGCATCCCTGCAGTCCTTGGCATTCTTCACCAAAGTCAACTACACGACCAATTGCTGTATCATCAGCAAACTTGCAAATCATGGCTTCTACAACTAAGTCTAAATCATTGGTCTACATCAGAAAACAGTGGCACTCCACTGGAAACAGGCATCCAAACAGGGTTCATTGCTGGTTGGGATAAAAAGCTTCAATAACAGCAGAATCGAACTCCTGCTGTCATTTGTAAACTTCCTGGTGACTCTGTCAGTTGGTCTCCTGAGTGATCACTTCTCACATATGGGAGTGGTGAATGACCTGTGCGCATTGTGACTGAGCAAGTGAGTTTACACCTCAGCGGGTAATTGAATCCATTCCTGCAGTCACCCCATGGCCCTGACTTTTTGGCACTGCGGGTATCTTTGTGTCTATTTAGTTTGGATATCAGTTGAATTCGAGTCCACACGGACACGATTCCCATTTTCCCCGTTGTTCATGTATTTTTATTATTCCTTATTTTCCCAGGGAATGTGGCTATCATTGGTCTGAAGACCATTTGTTGTTCATTCGTAATTCACCTTGAACTGAATCAGAGGGCATTCATGGGTGAACCACATTGTCGTGGGTCTGGAGTCACATGTTGACAGGACTCGTTACGGTCCGGAGATTCACCTTTCGAAGGGACATGAACGAATGAGTTTTCAGTAATATAAAGTTATTGTCTCTGTTCCTGAGACTGGGTTTATTTTCCAGATTTTATTCATTGAATTTAACTAACAGCAGCTGCCACATTCCAGACTCCAAAGATTACTAGCCCAATAGATCACCGCTGCACTAACAACTCCCTGCTGCATTTCTCCATTCAAAGAATGACATTGCCAATTCAGATTATCCCAGATGGAGAGAGAATAGGACGCGTTTCTGTCTTGGAATGGAAACAATGTATGCTGGATTTGAGTGTTTACTGGAGCAAGAGACTGATGTGGAGACGGTGTGAGCAAAAGCAGTTCTTACTGTCAAAGCAACAAAATATCGCTTTATTAAGGAAAATGTCTTAGAATGCCTTCAATACGTCGACCTCTCACTTAAGGAAGCAGCACGCTTCCTCTGAGACAATTCTCAGTGCGGGTTAATGCTGCTGCTCAATCTTAATAATGTATTAAATTGAGACCAATATTCCTTCCACACTGCCTTTGAACAGAACCACTCTCAGCCTCAGCATTTCATGCCCTTGGATATAGAGACAAAATCTTTTCCTGGGGTCGAAGAGTCCAGAACTAGAGTGCATAGGTTTAGGTCGAAAATGGAAAGAGATAAAAGAGACCTAAGGGGCTACGATTTCGTACAGAAGGTGGTGCATGTATGGAATGAGCTGCCAGAGGAAGTGGTGGAGGCTTGTACAATTGTAACATTTCAAAGGCATTTGGATGGGTATATGAATAGGAAGGGTTTGGAGGGATATGGGCTGGGTGCTGGCAGATGGGACTAGATTGGGTTGGGATATCTGGTCGGCATGGACGGGTTGGACTGAAGAGTCTGTTTCCATGCTGTACATCTCTATAACTCTATGACTCTATTACCGGGCCTTTACCAATCAAGTCACTGGTGCCACAGAATAGCTTCACGTGCTCATGTCCACCACCACTTCCAGTCCCTATACACATCCATCCCCCATCACGAAGGCCTCAAAGCCCCCCGCTTCTTCCTTTCCCGCCAAACCAACCAGTACCCTTCCACTGACACCCTCCTTCGACTGACTGAACTGGTCCTCACTCTGAACAACTTCTCTTTCCAATCCTCCCACTTCCTCCAAACCAAAGCAGTAGCCATGGGCAACCGCATGGGCCCCAGCTATGCATGCTTCTTCGTTGGATAAGTGGAACAGTCCATCTTCCGCAGCGACACTGGCCCCACCCCCCACCTTTTCCTCCACTACATCGATGATTGTATCGGCGCTGCCTCGTGCTCCCACAAGGAGGTTGAACAGTTCATCCACTATACTAACACCTTCCACCCGACCTCAAATTTACCTGGACCGTCTCAGACTCCTCCCTCTCCTTCCTAGACTTCTCCATTTCTATCTCGGGCGACCGACTCAACACAGACGTTTACTATAAAACGACTGACTCCCACAGCTACCTAGATTGCATCTCCTCTGCCCCATGTAAAAACGCCATCCCATATTCCCAATTCCTTCGCCTTTGCCGCATCTGCTCCCAGGAGGACCAATTCCAATACAGAACAACCCAGATGGCCTCCTACTTCAAAGACTGCAATTTTCCCTCAGACGTGGTTGACGATGCTCTCCACCGCATCTACTCCACTTCCTGTTCCTCTGCCCTTGAACCCCGCCCCTCCAATCGCCACCAGGACAGTACCCCACTGGTCCTCACCTACCACCCCACCAACCTCCAGATACATCGTATCATCCTTCGTCATTTCTGCCACCTCCAAACAGACCCCACCACCAAGGATATATTCCCCCCCACCACTATCAGCGTTCCGAAAAGACCACTTCCTCTGCGACTCCCTCTTCAGCTCCACACTCCCCACCAACCAAACCTCCACTCCCGGCACCTTCCCCTGCAACTGCAAGAAATGCAAAACTTGCGCCTACACCTCCCCCTCATTTCCCTCAGGCCCCAAGGGATCCTTCTCTATCCATCAGAAATTCACCTGCACCTCCACACACATTATTTACGGCATCCGCTGCACCCGATGTGGCCTCCTATACATTGGAGAGACAGGCCGCCTACTTGCAGAACGGTTCAGAGAACACCTCTGGGACACCCGGACCAACCAACCCAACCGCCCCCTGGCTGAACACTTTAACTCCCCCTCCCACTCCGCCAAGGACATGCAGATCCTTGGCCTCCTCCATCGCCAGACCGTGGCAACAGAATGCCTGGAAGAAGAGCGCCAAACCTTCCGCCTAGGAACCCTCCAACCACAAGGGATGAATGCAGATTCCTCCAGCTTCCTCATTTCCCTTCCCCCAACTTTTCTCAGTCCCAACCCTCAGACTCAGTACCGCCTTCTTGACCTGCAATCTTCTTCCTGACCTCTCCGCCCCCACACTCACTCCTGCCTATCACCCTCACCTTAACCTCCTTCCACCTATCGCATTCCCAAACGCCTCTCCCCCAAGTCCCTCCTCCCTACCTTTTATCTTAGCCTGCTTGGCACACCCTCCTCATTCCTGAAGAAGGGCTTATACCCGAAAAGTCGTTTCTCCTGCTCCTGTGATGCTGCCTGACCTGCTGCACTTTTCCAGCAACACATTTTTAAGCTCTGATCTCCAGCATCTGCAGTCCTCACCTTTCCACCGCCACTTCCAGTTTGGTATTCGTGGCTGTGCCACAAAGTTTGTCTGATTCTGGTTCCAGGAACTGGAGTGATGTGCCTCACTGCAGCAATGTGTACTTCCTTGTGTGGGGAAGTTGGTGAAGAAACTGTTATTAACACATAGTTAACAACACATTGTTATTGAAACATACATTGCACCAATATCCCGTACCATCCCCTGAACCTTTTTTTTTTCTAGAAATCTATCAAACTCAGTCTTCAACATGCAGTATTCGCTGGAACCGCCACAGCGTCTGGTGATATCGAATTTAAAGATTCAGCTGATTCTGAATTCCCACATGTCTGCAGTCGCTCACGTAATATTCCTGCTGTGTATCTGCTTCTCTTCCTAACGCATCCTCTGTCACTGTAATTATTGCTGTTTTTAAACGCGGGTTTTTGCATGACACAGTGATGGTTTGAATGTTAAAACATTCTGCATTGTGGCCGCAGTAAGATCGTTCGAATCCGAGTCACTGCATTTTACTCCTTGTGATTAATGCTGAAGAAACACAGAAAGGACTCAGTTGATTTTACATGAAGGCATTCTCTGAGATTGTCTTTTTTCCATCAAACCCCTCTGTCTCTCACACATCTCTGCGAGTCTTATATCAGGAACCAAACTCACCATTCTCGGAGAATTCCCTACCTCCCGCAATCACTTACCTCCTTTAAGTTCCCCGTCCCATTTCCCTTACAGTCACTTTCACATTCACCTCCTTCAGTCTGTGTTGCTGTGCTCACTGTTACAGGGTGACCATGCCCACGTCTTACCATTGGGACTTTCAAACCAGTTGATCCATTTCGATACCACAGTTGTGAGCTCAATCCACATGGCGCAGCTTTTACTGACATGGACCAGCGATTATTGAAACATCAGGCTCAGGAAAAGGGCACAGGGAAGCATTGAGGAAAATAAACTTTATTCAAACAACACCAGTTTCTGTCGACTTTCGCATCATTTATTTCACTTGTTCATTCGGCTCCAGCGAGACTATTGTGTGTAGTTATGCAGGGGAGATTTGCCAGGATATTGTCTGGCTGAAGAAGAGAGATTGGACAAACTGGAGTTGTTTTTCTTAGAGAAGAGGAGATTGACAGGGCCATGATTAAGATGTACAAATAACTTGAGGGATATGAATAGCGTAGACTGAAATACATGTTTCGCTTTGATGGAGATTTCAATCACGGGAGGCCATCGATTTAAGGTCAGAGGCGGAAAGATTAGAGTGAATGCGTGGAAAAACGTTGTCAAACAGTGGGTGGTTGAAATGGGGAACACAGTGTATGCAAGGGTCGGAGAGGCAGAAATCCACATAACTTTCCGAAGTATTCAAATGTGAATTTGTGATGTCAAGACATACAAGGATGTGAGTCAAAAGATTTGAAAAGGAGTTAGGTTAGTTAAGCATTTGTTATTGAGCAATACAGATACTCCGTTCCAAGTACGGATTATTGATATCTGTCCTTCCATGTCACAGGAAGAACTGTGCTGTCTGAATCAGCGTGGGGGAGTATGCCTGCTCCTGGGGAGACGGGGTGATAGTGACAGTGCAAACATGTAACTTCTCAAGCTGCACCTGGTGCTGTTGTTGAAATGAAAATCATTTGATACTTTTGCTCCGTAGTGAGGTGTTTACTTATAGCAGGTAGCTCAGGAAGATATACATTCTATTGCCCTTTCCCCACTGGCCCACACCACTGAATACCGGCACTATGCAGGACAATTGCTCTCTGTACACCATCGTCCAATCCTCCTTGACCCCCAGCACTTCCCCACTTGGCACCATTACACGAAATCCCAGAAGGTGTAATGCTGCTCGTTTACGACGTCTCCCTGTGTAAGGTTCCACTGATTTATGTGCCCATCACTCAATTCAGCAAACTGCAATTCCTGCTCAGAATGTGGTCTCATCGAGACTGTGGAGAGAAAAACAAAGCGGGTGACAAACATGAGTACACCTACGTTCTGTCGGCAAGCAAACTAAGACCCTGAGCTTCCAGGTTCCTGTCACTGCAACATCCCACTGTGTTCCCATGCCTCCATGTCAGTTTGGTCTTCTGCAGCGCTCCCGCATAGCACAGCGCGAGTTGGTAGAGCAGCATGTCATTTCCTACTGAGAGACCATACAATCTTCAGTACCCAACATTGAGTTCAATCATTTTAGACCTTGCCCCACCTACACATACCATTCGTACCAAAGGCGGATCGTTTGGCTCGAAAATCTCTCTCTAGATGCACTAGACCTGCTGATTTTGTTCAGAATTTTCTGCTTTTCTTTGGATAATTTTGTTCTGTTCTGATCGCCAGCCTTCAGGAAACGTGTGATTGCACGGGAACGTGGTCAGATGAGATTTACCAAGGTGGTCTCTGAGCTCGACCATTCCCCCTGGGAAGATAAGCGAAAGTGAGGGCTGCAGGTGCTGGAGCTCAGAGTCGACAGTGTAGTACTGGAAGAGCACAGCACGTCAGACAGCATCTCTGGAGCAGGAGAATCGATGCTTCGGGCACAAGCCACTGCCATTCCATTACCAGCCGATGTATGGAGGAAGAACGTCTCATATTCCACCTTATGACCCTCCAGCCACACGGGATAAATGTGTATTTCAACAGCATCCTCATTTCACCTCCCCCACATTATCCCAGTCCAAAGCCTCCAACTAGGCACTGCTCTCTGGACCCGGCCAACAATCCCCCTCTGACCTATCACCTTCTCCCTCACCTTCTCCACCTATCTCTTTCCCAGCTCCCTGAGCACCCACCTCATTCCCCTCCCTCAACCCTGACTCAAAAGTCTCATTCCTGACGAATGGTTTATGCCCGAAACATCGATTCTCCTGCTTCTCGGATGCTGCCTGACAGGCTGTGCTTTTTTTAAAGCACTACACTCTCGTCACAGCAAAGATAGATGAGCTCGATTGGGACTCCTAATCTGAGACCGGAGAAATCTGAGAGAGGAGTTGATTAACGTGCACAGAAAGGGAATAGATATGTGTGACAGGAATAAAATTCTAATGGGAAGGATTAATAGCCAGGGATATAGATGAAACGCTAGAGAGAGAGGATGTTCAGAGAAGATTTAGGAAGAACGTTTGCATCCTGAGAGTGTTGTTTGTCTGGAACTCACTGTGTGAACATATGGCAAATCTAAGAGCCCTCAGAACACTTCAGGAGTATTTAGCCGAACACTTGACGAGCTAGAGCATGTACGGGTAAGGATCAGGTACTGGAATTGGGGCGAGGATAAATAGATGTTTGATGACTTGAACACCGTGACGTTGGGTGCAGTAAAATGTAGGCTATCTCACCTCTGTGGCACAATGAAAGTCGTGTTGGACTTCTACTGCATTGTTAAGATTGTGATTCAAAGTTTGTGGGTTTGAGTCCCAGCAGAATCGGAGTTTAGTTCAGATTTCAGCTGAATCAATGATTTTTCTGCTGATTCATCATCAGTTCCCATCGTCTGGAGTTCTCTACCCTGATACTGACAAGAGAAGATTCCTCACCTTCTTGGTGGTGAGTTTTGAGGGAATCGCATCGTTTGAAAAATGATCAGTCCAGAATACGCTGCTCATTCACAAAACCAACTGCTGAAGCCGACTGTCTCTAAACACATTTCCCTCCCACGGTTGCACAGAGTTATTCAGGTTATTCAGTGTCTTTTCGCCTTTGGGCGACAGGTTGATGAGGATGCGCTGGGAAAAGACATTGACGTGTTCGGTCAGCCATGATGATATCAAATGGCGGGGTAGCGCTTGTGGGTGAAATGGCCCCCTCCTATTCCTCACTGTCTGTGCTGTTACTGACAGAGGGTTTTAAACAATAACATGATGAGGACCCTGTAAATCTACTCCACGGAATAACAAGGTCCTCCCCTTTATCCCACTGCTCTCACAGCTGGAATACACAGCTCCTGTTGTAGCTTTAGATCAGACAGTGAAGGGTTCTCCCAGGCGCTCTGTCAGACTGCATGTTCCTTCACACAGGTTTCCAACTGGACACATGGAGCGAACGGCAGTGTGGATATTGTGGATTCAGGGGCAGATGTCCCCTTTGCCTAGCTAGAGTTCTGGCCACAGTAATAATCATGAATTTCGGGCATTCTGGATCTTACTCTGGATTCTTATCACTTTACAATTTAAACTGAAATTCAATTTACTCTTGCATAACATTCTGATATCTTCAGTATTCATGAAAACTGTCTTGGATGTAGCCATGTTGAATATTGATGATGAGTGCAGTATATTTCCTGTTGTCTGTAGGAACCTGCAGAAGGAAGATAGTGAAGTGTCGTCGAATCGAATTCTGTGCCAAATTGAAGCCGACCGAATGAGAAGTCCTGTGACAGCGATAATATAACATTGTCTGTAAACAACGCAGCGACCCACAGAAACCCAGTTTTCAATTAAGTCTATTTTGCACAACGTTTTTCTATGTCCCATTTCCTGAACCTGATGGTCGAAAAGTCACAGGTCCATATCAGTTCCTCCTCCTCTGCCTTAGCTTTAATTTCAGAACCACAGCAAAAGTACAACAGGCGGGTGGAAGGTCCCAGAGGTACGATTAGGGCACGTTAATACGATTAGGCTTGCTGCCGGCGGCTCCAGTGGAGCAACTGATCAGCGCTTGGTACTTAACAGCGTGTAAAAACGCCGCAGTTGTAATTCCAATCGTTATCTAAAGCTGCTTTTACTGACGTTAATCAGGAATTATTGGAGCATCAGACTGAAGCATCGTTGAAGAATAATGTCGAATAAAGCAGCATCGATTCTAAAACTCCAGTTTCTGATTTGGGAAAGGTATCAATTGCTAACCGTAAAACTGCACATATTCCCCAAGTAATTATCCATCTGTGGATCGAGAAACAGAGATGATATTTTAGCTTGATGACCTTCTTCAAATCTCTAATACTGCACTGGATTACATTCTTCAAAAGGCTCTTTAACTCGTTTCATATAATCCTGTTTGCTGCAAACTCACACAGCTCATTAAACCGTTCGCAAGGAATTAGATTTATTTCTTTGGGTAGATTGAATGTTGTCACCGAATCTGGTAAAGTCATGACAAATGGTTTTGATGCTGTGTGGAACAAAGTGTTCAAACAGGAATAAGGATGAGTCTTGTCGCTGGATTTTTCGGACGGAGATGAGTAAGTATTAAAAGGAATCAGTCCCGTTCCTGGTCATTGTGACCAAATGTTCAAGGCAACAGATGGCAAAGGTAATGATGCTTGACATCGACAGGTCCATTCCTACTCACTGGAGTCACCATTGTATTACAGATCACGTGAGTGGAGGAGGTGACGATCCTTTTCGCAAACTGAGACAGTGCGACATTTAATCCCACGTTGTTAGTCTCACTCTATACCATAAATCAGTTATACAGCGGACTGAGCGAACCGGATTGGATTTAATGCAAAGCTAAAACAAACAGCTCAGCACATTAACAGTCTGTAGTAGTTCATGGAGAACCAGCTGCTACACCTTTCAACACCACCAGATCTTCTTACACTTAACATGTTCAGTTGCAGGTATTTAGCAATTTCTTTCCGATGAACGCTGAACAATTTGTAGTGCGTCCATTTTGCCTCCCCATTCAGGCAGCTCAGAATCCCTGTCCCTGTTAAATTCGCTCATTGTGTGTCTGCACGTGGCCTTTCAAATATGCTGGAATCATCTTCTAACATGTTTTCTTCTGCTGAAACATCATCTCCGATTTCAATAACTCTCAGAATAAAAAGTACCTGCTGTAAACTTTTTTCTCGTTCCTCACTGATATTGAAGCTCTAACCTTTAGTTATACATTCACCTGAACGAGGGATTTTCCCTTCTATTTATCCTTTCCAACCTCACATCAGCTGGAAAAGCTCCATTCGGACACAAACCAGTCATTCCTGATTTGTGTCGCGTGATTCGTCGTCTATTCCACCATCCAATTAAATCCCTTCTTTTCTTTTCTCGTGGCTTTATCTCCCAGTAAACCTTATTTCCGTCATCTCTAACGATTTTGTATCAAGGGAACTCTGGCCATATCCTTTTTAATTATATTCCACACCCCAACCCCCGTCTATTTCATCATCTCTTTATATCCCAGTAAATTTCGTCCTGAGAAATGATGCTGGATCTAATTCAACTCATTAAAACTTATCACTATGCTATGCAGTCTCATTACTGGCACAGGAAAGCTGTGGGCTATTTTACTTGCAGCTGAATCGGTTGGCTGCAGTAACATTGGGTCAAATCGCAGTCACACAGGTGACTGTTGTTCTCATTTTTATTTCTTCTCAACGGGTGTTGAAGTAACACAGTGAGGAATCAATTAATATTGTAAGACATACATAACCGGGTGTGTTAAATGTAAGGTTATGAGAATAAGGCAGTTTTAATTAACATAGACCAGAGATTGTTCAAATCTCAGGCACATGAGATTGACAGAGAGCGATGTTGAGCGAAATAGACTGTCTTGGCAAATGCCAGTGTTATGAAGTTGTGGGTGTAATGTACTTTTAATGGTGCTGAAATATCTGGCTAGCACAAGGAGTCCAGAACAAGGTAACAACATAACATTAGGTCGAAATAATTAAGAGCTGTGTTACATGGATACAAAAATGCGAATTCGACCAATCAGTTTCAATTACGCCCCAATCAAGTTTGAATGTGGTATTTTTACAACGTTAAAACCAATGAAACCAATGAAACGATCCGACATTTTGTGAGACAAATATCGGACATTTTGAACAGTTACCCAGAGCGGCAAGAACAGCAAAGAGAGCAGCTAAAAGACCATCAGATAGAGGGTGTTAGTAAACTCTCCAGGAGGTGCCTATCTGGAGAAATAGATTCCATAAAAAAGAAGCATCAACACCGACCTGGAGAAACAATGTACAGAGAAAGACACGAAGAGAAGATTCGACAACAAGCTGGTTTGTAAGTTGATTTTTTTTGAAAATGTTAATGGGGTCGGGGTTGGGGAAGGTATTGTAGAGCACAAGGTTTAGAGAAATGAGTTGTAAGTAGTTATAAGTTGGTTATTCTCTGTCAAATATTAAAAAAACAATAAAGTTGTTATTATTAACTTTAAATAGTGATTTTTGGAACAGTTCTTTGCCTCTTGAATTTTAACAGAATACAGTACGGGGTGAATCCTTTCTGTTCTGTCGGTTTACATTTGCAGAGGGGTTTACCCCGTCATGTAACACCAATTTCTGGGGTTGCTTTGTTGTTTCACACATTTGTGAATTTTGCCTCATTAACGATTTTGAAGTTGTCCCCTCTACAGAAAAGGTCCGTGTTTTTGCACCATTGTACAAAAGGTGCAGTGTGTCTAAGCGGCAGGGCTCCCTACAATGACATCCGACGCTGTTTCAATCTAGCTATCCTGATATAGACCCATAGAAACAGCACTGCGCACTCTCCTCGAGTCTGGAAAACAACCCCTTCACAGATGATGTTACATCCCGCTCTCAAGCGGCTTTTCATTCCATCGCTTTCAATTCCGCACAGAATCCGTTTCAACAGAATTTATCACTGAGTCATTTGTTTGGTTCAAATCCTGTGAGCAGAGGGTCACAGTTGGAGAGTGCTGTGCCCATCACCCAGAGGGCTGACCATAATCTGTGAACTGTACTCTGCTGTTCATCATTTCACTAACAGCAGGTAGATGTGTCTATGCTCTGCACATTTTCACGCCTGGTTTTAAAAGCAAGATAAACATTTCCTGGTACCTGCTCTTGTTGTCACACAGACAACAACAACAGCACTAGTCGAGATTGTCTGCACTCCGACATCCGTTTTCTTCCCAGGGGTGTTAAGATGATGGTCTGAAACGATTCCTTCAGTTCCCTGTCATTCTGGGATGATGTGAGCTGTGAAATTTATTCTCTGAGCTTGGGGTAACGTGATCAAGCTGATACATATCAGGTGCAGTGTGCCTGAGCGACAGGATATGCTGCAGTAATATCCCATGCTGATTCAGACAGCAGAGCCCTCGCTGTAACTTAGAGGAGTACACAGACACAGTTCCCGATGACTGGGAGAGACTCTATCTTTCCCTGCAGTTCTGCTTCAGAATGTTCTGTTTCAGATGGGGTTATTTGCACAAGATTCCCAAAAGAAGATGGGTTCCTGTATCTCCCTTTTGCACAGCTTTCCAGAATTTGCATAACTCCCTCTCCCTCTGGCCGCCTCCCCGATCCCCAAACCGGTGTTTGATATGGAGCTGAAGAGCGCGTTCACGTTTCTCTCCCACGACACTGATTGCCATGCCACGCCAGACGAAAAGCTGAAGACTGCAGGAAACTGCTGTGGTCAGCGCTAACAGAACATAACCCCGAAATTAATGGATTGAAAACATCCTCTGCTCGTTGACCATTCCAGGTTTCAGTGTGTGTACTGTATCCGCCAGTGTTCCTCTATAACATAGCTCCATTCTACGTATTGCATGTTGTTTCACTTCCCGCTTCCTTTCACTCAATGTGTCTGAAATGAATATTTCGTAGTGATACACCCGCCAAATTTACACAGGTGAGGAAACACACTTGTGAAGGTCTGGAAGCTCTTTTCCTGTTCTCTGTCGGTCTGCTCTGATCTGATTCGCAAAATCATTTGCCAGAGCTGGGAAGAAACTGATGAAGGTGAGCGATATCAGTTGTAGAGTGCTCTATGCGCATGACGCCCTGCAGTTATTCCCTGTGCTGGTTCGCACAGCAATGTCCTCCCCGTGAAATGAAAAGCCGTGAGTGACAATTGGATCAACTTGTTGGAGACAGGATTATGACACTGACACAGTTCCGCATTATTATAACATAGATGGTCAATTATGAATAATCACAGAGATATACAAGCTACAGAGAGTCGCCATGGACTCGATGGGCTGAACAGCTTCTGTCGGCGCGTGAGTGACGCCACACGTTGATGCTGTCCCTCCTCCTGTCTCTGGGACAGAGTGGCTGATGGTGAAACAATGTTTCATTTTAACGCTCCCTTCCGCGTTAGACTGTCTGCAGCCCCGCAGCTCCGGGCCGTGGGGATGACTCTCAGTGACTGAGAGTTTCATTCGCATTCACTTCATCTGGGGCAGGTGTTAACTGCTGCCCGATTGCAGCATAGAAACTGATGTCACTGTTACAAAAGCTGTGTGAAGATGGATTCTGATCAGCAAACAGCCTGCACAAAAATGCCCTCACATGAATTTACCTGATGGTAGAAAATCCGGAGTACATTCTGTCTTTCCCAACAGACAACTCTCAGATAAATGATATTTTTCAGGAAGTTCCCAAACAAACTTGCTGATTTCCAGCACTTGATGGAACTGGCTGTACGGATCAGAGCGAGTTTGAGAGCACATCCACGCGCCTGCCTCCCCTCACACTGCCTGCCATTGGAGGGAAATAGCTGAATACTCTGCCGATGGAGTCCAAGCGGAAGGGATAAACAGAACTGCCCCGTGAACAAGGAGACGGAATGAGAAGGCGATATTCTTGAAACTCTTTGGATCTTAGAAATCCGAGAGCAAAGTGGAATATAGTTAGATCTGAGCGACTTTGAGCTGGTTTGGTGCTGGATACGTAAGAATGTCACTTGTCTAGGGGCATGATCGTCGCTTAGTAGCTTGAGTTAATACTGGCATGTCAGAATTTCTTACTTCAGGTCGCCATCGAGCTTGGTTGTTTGATTTCACTTTGCTCAGTCGCCCTATCAACTATTTGATAAAGCCAAAAGTTGCATCCCTTGAAATAACGTTGAGTTCAGGGGTAATAAATGTAATTGTAGTGGGCATGGCACAGTACCACATGCGGTGAAACTGAAACAAGTGTTTCAGGATGTTCACCCACACAATCCCACTCTGAATAATTCCACCATCTGGATGTTTGCACAGTTCTGGATTTGAACGTTTATGAAGTGGGGACGGGAAAGGATTGGAAACAGCGCTGAACATGTTGATGGGAATGGTCTGGCATATGAGGAATGTCAACAATAAAGGTCATTTGGAAAGTTGGGACAGATTTCCTTGGAAAGCAGAAGGCTGAAAGCTGGCCTTGTTAAACCTTTCCAAGACATGAGTGGGATAGACAGAGGAAATAAGGAAGGGAGAATGCTCCCTACGCTTGAAAGGATCGAGAACGATTCGGCAGATATTTAAAGTCATCAGTAAAAGAAGAAAAATGTACATGAGGAGAAACGTTTTCACATCGGGAGTGGTTAGGGTCTGTAAACCACTGCCTGACATTGAGAAAGACGCAGTTTCAATCGAGTTAGTTAAAAATGTTGAAAGTAAAAATGTGGAGAATTACAGGGAGAAGGCAAGAGAATGATACCAAAAGAGAAACACATTTATCTCTGTGGAGAACCAGCACAGCTAAGGTGTTTTGTGGCACATTTGTGATTCTGAGTGGAATCATAGTTAGACCAGCAGAATGTAGTGAGTTAAACAACGGTGATATTGGCAAAGCCGGGACACATCTACACAACAGAATCTTAGCCAGCACGTCCATGTCACAGGGAGGATGGCGCTGCCTGATAATCCTGCAGGGAGTCCTGCGGATCAGACACAGCACCCTTCATTACTCAGAGAAGGTCAGGGCTCTGTAGCGTGGCCAAGCAGCCTCAGCCGCAGGATTCAGGTTCCAATTTGGCAGGTGGTGGAGGTTTGAATCCCACTGCTACAATTTCCGTCGCATCCGCTGCAGCGTGTTAAAGTGCCCTGGTCAAAGGACAACTGCGGGTCTGTCTTTTGGAGAGTAAACTGCAATATGGGAGAGTGCAGATTTTCTCCGAGGGGTCAGTGTCCGTGCTGTCATGACGTGTTCGCCTTCCACACGGTAAACAGCTCTCCTGCTGCTGTTTCGTTCCAGACAAGTTGAGTTTTCACTGGAACCGAAGAGAGGCTGTTATTTCATCGCTGTAGTGAAACAAAGTTCTACGGTGACTCCACTCGCCATTATTTTCTGTTTTGGTGAATGAGAAAATAATTCCAAATGAATTTCGATGTCAAATGTTCTTAAATTACTCCTATTTCCTTCATTTCTCTCCTGGAGGCGGCGGAAGGGAAATGTAATCTAATCGAGAATCTGGTTGGTGAAATTCACTTTTTATGGCCCATTCTTTTTGTGTTCTTTCTTTCTCTCTTTTCAGCACTTCCTGGGAAGTGGCGGTGCACTAAGGCTCCAGGATGTTTGCAAGAGCAGACTGGAATTCCCCTGCTGTCAGTTGTCAGATTAGTATATGGTTCACGCGCCTGGTTGTGCCAGCCAGAACCTACCCTCGCCTTTGCTGACCCTCTCTGCTCCTCGATATCAACTACCCCTTCATCCTCCACCCATTCTCTGGTGGGTGCTGTTGCCAGGCCGTTTTGTCTGTCAATTTCACTGTCCATCTTCCACCCCCCGGAAACAGCATCAACATATTCTCCACTCATGGACTCACATCTAGAGCTCAACTCCCCAATTAACCATGACTGGCAGATACGTAGTCAGACCACAGGGTGTTGCAACAGACGTGCAACTCAGTGCAGAGGAGGCCGCACTGGCCTGCAAAGACCCTTTATAATTAAGAATACATGGCACCGCAAAGATCTCACAACCATGATAGGGCGTGTTGCACAACCAACAAAACATTTCACACCCTTTGGGCAAGACACAGACCCCTTAGTAGAGCTTACACTGATTGGACAGGGCGAGTTTTGTGTGCGCTGTGCCCCCGCATAACTACAAGCTACTTTTACAAAACAAGGCACAGACGCTGCCTCCTCCTCCGAGAGCCAACTGTTATTAGCTGATCTCCCACAACCACTGTGGGCACAGCAATAGAACCATGCAGGCCAGCTATTGTCCTCCCAAACACATACAGTTACTCTCAGACAGGGAGCAATCCTGCCATCAACACAACACCCGTATCACCCGCAGCAGTATTGGGAATCAAACCAGTTATTTAATCACCTTTTCAACAAGGAATCCTCATGCCCACAACCAGCCCATGTAACACTCCCTTCTTACCTATCCCGAAGCGTGAAAGACCATGAAAATGGCACTTTGTGCAAGATATTAGGGCTGTCAATGCCACTGTTACTCCCTGCTTGCTAGTAGTCCCGGACACAAATGCTATCCTGACCAGTATCCCCGCCTCCTCCAGTTGATATTCTTGTAATCGACCTTTGCTCAGCCTCATTCTCCATTAAGTTGCCCCCTGAAACTTTATGTTTTTACATATGGCGGCTGCCAAAATACATAGACTGGTTTTCCCTAAGGGTATTCGGAGAGCCCCACAGTTTATGCTGCTGTAGTTTTCCTCACCCTGTCCACCCTTCACCTACCATGCCAAAGCACCTTCCTCCAATTTGCGGATGGCCTGCTATTGGCTTCCACCTCCGCTACTGCATGCAAGCAGTTTACTGTGGCCTTGCTCTGCGGTCTGGCACAGGATGGGCATAGGGGTCTATCAAGAAAATGCAGTTGTGTCAGCAAAATGTCTAATATCTGGGGTGCGACCTTTCCTATGTCCTCAGAACACAGTCCACGGAGCAATTGGCTGTCATCGCCCAGATTCTCCTAACTGTCACAAACAGGCAGCTGCAAGTGTTTCTGGGGCTGGTAAACTGCTGCAGGCCCTGGACTCCTGTCCATTGTGCTATTGATGCACCTCTGTGGGAGGCAGTTTCCCCTAAACAGCCAGCCAAAGTGAAGTGGACAACCGAAATGCAACGGGCACTCACTGAACTGAAGCAACAACTAATCTTCACTCCTGCTCTGGGAGTCCCAGATTACTCACAGCCCTTCTATCTTTATGTAACCAAGTCAGAAGGGTTCGCGTCTGGCATTTTAACACAGCTTCATGGGGATCTCCGTCGCCCTGTTGCGTTGTATAATGCTTAGTTACGAGAATGCCGCATGTTTGTGCACAGTGGAATCAGCCACAGTAACAGCGGATAAGGCCATCTCCATTGTGCTAGATCACCCGTGTACTGTTTTGGACCCACCGTCTCTCTCCCTGCTGCTTAATTCAGCAGCAATCCAACATTTTACTGCAACTCAGAGAACTGGTCATGAAGTTGCTTTGTGTTCTAGGCATACCTTTCCCTACACCGCGCCCTAACTTTGAACCCCACCATTATAATTTCACTCACCTAACATGATTCTGCAGACAACCACAACTTCTTGGACCTGGTTCAGCATTCCTGACAAAGGGGTCCTGCCAGAAACTTTCATTTTCCTACTTCTCGGAAGCTGTCTTAACTGTTGTGTTTTTCAGCACCTTTCTCATCTTGACTCTAATCTCCAGCATCTGCAGTCCTCACTTTCGCCTGGTTCAGCTGGTGTCCTGACCAGTCTGAGAAAACCCGGACCAGATTCTTTTCACCAGTGGCTATTCCTTCCGGCCATCAGACAAATACACAACAGCAGGCCAAACCATTTGCACCCCCATCACCACTCTCGATTCAACTGCATTACCAGATGGGATGTCCACACAGGCAGCAGAGCTCTTCTCTCTCACCAGAGCCTGCCTCCTGGCACAGGGCAGGACAGCCAATACCTACACAGACTCCAGATGTGCCTTTGGAGTCGTTCAGGACTTTGGTACAATATGGAAACAAAGGATGTTTATCAGCTTTGCAGGGAGACCACGCCAACATGCTGCACTCATTGCCAACATCCAACAAGCAGACCTGCTACCCGCCGTTATCACATTATAAAATGTGACGCCAATAACTCTGCCACCGATCCCATCAACCAAGCAAATGCCTCAGCTGATGCAGCCACCCGGGAATCTGCACTACTCCTTGCCACTTATGTCCTGCAGACCCCCATGGTGGTGAAACTTCCAGAGACCCCTGACTCTCTAGGTGCAGTCCCAGCAGTACAGCAAACCGCCACGCCAGTAGAAAGGGCCGCATGGGTCCGCATTGGTACCGTACAATCACCGTTCTTACAGGTTCTTACCCACCCCTACATCATTTAACTGAAAGCCCACCTGCACCTATTGGCCCTGGTGGTACACGGAAACGAACACACGGGCAAGAGGCTGTCAGCCATTCCTGGTATGCAGCGGGAGTCGTTGCAGCTGCCTAAGCTCTGCTGTCACAGTGCCACATCTGTCTACCGAAAAATGCAGGAAAGCTAATGGCCAAACGTGACAACATTCAAGTTCCTGATAGTCCATTCACCCACCTTCTAAATGACCTTGCCCACACGCATCAGAAGGAGGAATAAAAATTGACTTAGTTATTGTCGACATGTTTTCAAAATGGGTAGAGTCATTCCCCATCAAAAAAATGACGCCAGAGCAGTGATAAAGTGTATCCTGCAGGACGTTATTTCAAGGGTTTTATGTCCCAGGGCGCATAGAAAAATATAGGGGATGATGCCAATTTCTCCGCGAAGCTCATTACTGCTGACTGTGATGCCCTCGGGATACCCAGGAGATACCACATTCTGTACCACCCCCCAGTCATCAGGAATTTTGGAGCGAATGAACAGCACCCTCAAAACCACCTTCCCCCAAATCACTCGGGACACAGGACTGGCTTGGCCAGACGGCCGGCCACTGGTGTTTCACACAGTAAGTGAACAGGGAAACCGAATGATGGAAATTACACCATTTGAAGTGCTAATGGAACGACCCATGCCCACAGCCAACCGACCCCCAAAACTAGCCAATGACACAGCGCTGCTCTTAACACAGGAAATTCTCTTTGATTACCTTCAAGCCATTAGTAGAAGGATCACTTTAAAAAAAAAGATTTGCTAAAACCTGCGATGTACTTGGGTGCTTCATATCTTCCTGCTGGTGGAAACTGAATAAAGATTCTTGCACCTTCAATCTTTCACTGTGTATCAAACCTGCACACACACAACATGGGTGCTGGGGAAAAAATAAGCACTACCGCAGTTAGACGATAGTGTGGGGGTACAACAAAAAAAAGCAAACAAAAAAAAAGCTGCCATGTCAACCCCACGGCAGGAACCACTTCACCCGTTTAAACTGGGCACTATGTAAGTAGACAGTCCGTGCAGAAAGATTCTCTCTCCCTGAGATAGAAAGGACCACTCTTGGTCTGTCTCACGACGGTGCCAGCTGTCACGCTCTCAGGGACACCAGAAAGCGACCCGGTGAAAGAGTGTCCGCCTCCACAGAAGGACAACCAAGCAGAACAGGATACAGCTCCAGACACCACAGAGGGATCCAGCTGCTCGCTGCAGCCATCGGGATCATCACTTTAGGTCTGACCTGCACTTCACCGCTGATCAGTAACAGGGCACACACTGGGCACTTAATCCACCGTGAGCCGTGGGTGAGCATTTTCCTTGACATGACCCACATTTGTGCCCAAAGGTAAACCGGACAAGCTGCTGGGTCTGTGCCCGTATTCTTGAACACTTCCACAGCGGCATTCCCCAGGGCGCAGTCCATTTTAACACTGCAGAGACGGCAGATTTGTGTCTGAAACTGGACAGGTCCCAGGGATCACAACGCTCAGTCTGCTAACCAGACCGGCCATTTGTGTGGCTCATAGCTCAGACTACTGGAAATCCGCAGCATACCACCTAGACAGATTCACAGGATGATTCTACGCAGCCCAGAACCTCACACACAGATACCCAACCTTGACCATCACTGACACCATCGCACGGGTGTTACGCAGAGAAACCATGTGCCTAACGAGATGCCAGCCATCCGCATGGGTGCCTGGATGGAGCTGATGCACTAACTCACTGCTCTTTACCCCTGCCGCACTCTGGTCTGTAGCAGAGTGCAGCATCCTAGATTTACTTGGCCACAACATGTCTGCCCACAATTCCATTTTCAACAATATTTGGACAGGAACCCAAACCTAAGAACATACAATGACACTTATTTTGTCTGCTGTCACAAGGCATACCCTGGCTGGCGTTGTGATGGGCTGGCACGTGGGTATACGGCACCACTCCATTACCACTCCCAGTCGTCTCCCTTCCAGAACCTTATTCCCACAGAAAACGCACCCTCACTGCCCTAGACGAGATACCGCCCTCCCCCGTTTTTGTGTCCACTTACGAAACCCTGCGCCTCAACATAGAGGACTTCAGCTGGCCACCATGCTAGAGGAGATAACATGCTACGGCTTAAATGCTTGCCAAGCTGAATGAAGAGGCTGTCGCCATTCGTACTGTCGCCCTACAAAACAGAATGGCCCTGGAATACTAGCTGGCCACAAAAGGGGCACCTGCACCTTCATTGGCACAGACTGTTGTACCTACATCCCTGACTCCAACGAAAATATAACCGACCTGACACACCACTTTCCACAGGCTGCTGTTGCCCCAAATGAACCGGAGACCCATTGGGACTTGTGGACCTGGGCAACCTTCTGGCTTGTCTCGCGGGGAACTCAACTGCTGGAGAAACTAATATTCGATATTGCGGTTGTGGGTATCATTATCCTGGTTATGGGTCTCTGTATGTGCTGGTGCCGGTTTTGTAAAGCACTGTTACACCTGCCCTCCTCACAACCCAGCTTGTACAAGTTTGCTGGCGTGATATCTTCCCCCCTGACACAAACTACGCTTGGTCAGATTCAGACACTGACTACTACCTCTCTGACATCAAAACCCACCACCTGATAGCCTCTCCGGTCTGAGCTATTTTGCACTTTTTCAACATGGTCTTAACAAAAGAAGGGTAAACTTTGGGAGAAAATCTGCTACACTGCCCACCCACAGCAAAACCACATAAAAAACACAGAAGTATGTCAGCGAAACAGAGAAATCATGCGTGCCAACACACACAGAACACACCCACAATGGTCAAAGAGGCGAATATAGAATCCAGACATTCTAATCTACTCCCAGACCAGATAATACATTTCTCAAACAGCCTTCACAGTCAGCTCCTAGCCTCGATCATCACTTCAGTCCGAATACCCGAAGTGCAGGCTCGTTTCCCATATAAACCGATGGCGCATAAACAAAGAGGCAGACTGAGAGACCCCAGAAGACTTTGCTTCCAGGAGGAGCACAATGGACAGAACTGAAAGCCAGGAAAAGGAACATTTACACATACTCATGGAGACAGGAAATAATCGAGAAGACATTCTCACCTATTCCAGGAGATGGCTGGAATATCCAGTGTCAATTACAAATGAATTAGTACTGCTAGACGTTTGATTAAATTCCATTCAGTTTATTCTTGTTTTAATCGCTTTACAATTTTCACCACTGTACTGTTACTGCTTTACAATTATCGCCTTTGTGTTGTACCCCTATGAAAACTGTCTGCACCCACTGCTTGTGTTAGAACATTCTTGCCATCAGTGCGGAGAATCAGTTCTGTGTCAGCCTGGTCAATTTCTTTCCCACAATGTCAATTTGTTTAATCAAACTGCTTGCCAGCATAGTATCTGGCCTCTGATCCATTGGAATGAATTTCCCTGACACCACGTGACCGTGAATTGCTTATGTTTTTACCCTGTTGTCAGTCTCCCGTGTGGGATCTCGCTGAAACCCACATACAGTACATCATGTTCACTCCCCTCATTTAAAAATCTGATCACTTCCCCAAAACTTTTAAACAGATCTGTTAAGCATCACCTCCTCAGACAAAACCATGCTGACTCCTTCATCAAACCTTGGCTGGACAAGTCCGAATTAATTATCTCATTCAGAGGTTTCTACGAACGTTTCCCGACCACTCCTGTGATGCTCACTTGACTGTATTTCCCTGGTTTGTTTCTAACTGCCTTGTTAAAAAGTGGAACCTCATTAGTAGTCCTTCAGTCCTCGACCAACTTCCCTGTGGCCAAAGAGGAATGTGAAACATTGGTCAATACTCCTAAAATTGCTCCTTTGTCTCACAGAGCAACGTGAGATATAACTTCACTCCGAGCTGGGGATTTGTCCACGTTTAAGACTCTCAAAACCTCCAGTATTGTCTCAGTCCCTCGATGAAACTGAACAAGAACCTCTCAGTGCGTCTTCCTGCATTCTATACAGATGTCTTCCCACAACAGGACTGTTCGCCAGCTGAATGTGTAAAGTGATTCATCCAGTTATCCTATTTACAACTATACATAACTGTACTGTCACACTAGAGGGAACACATTCACGCGTTTTAAATGGAAAACGCTGTTTTCAGCCTTTGCGCCTATAAACCATTAAGCTTTGATAACCAATGGCACATTGTTGCAGAGAGAAAGCGTTTTCTATCTGAAAAAAAAACTGTCACTTGATTACAGCTCCTGCGTGGACTCCAATCCGTTCACATTTGACACGAGGGTTGCTTTTCACTCTGCTGTTCATCACATCCAGGAGAGAACTGTAGCAGAAATGATTGCTGTCTTCATCGACCTAAGAAGTTCATGCCGATTGCTCACCTTGTATTCAGAACTACCCACAAGAGAACTTTTCAACAGGAACAGAGTTCTGTATTCTGTGCAGGGGATCATTGCACGAGCACAGTATCACTCTTCTACTAGGCCATGCACAGTCATTCTTCCTCGAACATTCACAGTATCCGACTCTAACCAGACCAAAACCAGATGGTGCTGGAAAAACTCAGCATCTAAAAAAAGAAATCCGAGTTAACATTTCGATTCCAGTGACCATTCCTCTGAATTGACGACAGCTTGGAAAATGTTGGTCTATCTGCAGAAGATATAGTGGCGGTTGGGAGAGGGAAAGGAGTAAACGATAGGTCGGCTTAGAGTTCAAATAGAGGGAAGAACAGTTGGACATAGGAATGGATGATGATCTGGCTAGCAGGGTGAATAGCTGTTAATGGAGACTGTTAGTGGCGTATCATATGTAGAGTGTTATGGAAGGCCATGTGACAACAAGGCCTGGCGTGTGGGAGAGGGGGAGAGGACATGGGAGAGTTGAGGCTCTAAAAAAATAAATTGATATGGGGCCTGGAAGGCTGCAGACACCCCAAATAGAAACTGAGGTGGTGTGCTTCCAGCATGTGCCGAGGTTCGCTGTAACTCTTCTTGAAGACAGAACTTGGATGTTCTGCAGTGTGGTCACCCAGTCCAAACTTCGTTTCCCAAAATAGTGGAAACCACATTGCGAGCAGTGATTGCAGTAGAGTGGATTGCGTGAAGTGCAGTTCATGTGTTGGGCGTGTTGGGCCTTTGGAAACAGAGGGGAGAAGACGTCAATGGATAGGTGAGGAGAGACAACAAGCAAAACGAGATATTATTACAGAAATCATAAGGACAAGAAACCTAACAAAAAGTACTTCACCTGAACACTCATCGCATTTGTAACATGGTTGAAGAGCTAATGGCACAAATCAACACGAATGAAAATGATTTAATAGATATTAGAGAGACAGGTCAAAAGGATGGCCACGACTGCAAATTCAATATCCAGGAGTCCGAGATTACTTGGAAGGTCAGACAGCAGTGTAAAGAAGATGGTGTCTCTCTGTTATTCAAGGCCGACATCAGGGCAGTGTGCAGTGACGCTATAAGTTCGATGAAGAATGATTTTGAATTAATTTGCGTGGTAAGTAGAAATTCTCTGAAGAAAAAGTCACTGATAGGTGCAGTCTCTAGGCCAGTAAATAATAACATCACATTGGTGAAGGCAATAAACAAAGAAATCAGCAATGCCTGTAAACATGGGCCGGCTATTATCATTAGGGATTTTAGTCTACATGTAGCTTAGTCGAAGCAGCTCAGTCACAGTACCTTTGAGGAGGAGTTCGTTGAGTGTACCCGTGATAGTTTCCTTGAACAGTATGCAATGGAACCGACGAGAGATTAAGCAACCCTCGATCTGGTCCTGCGTATTGGAACAGAAATAATTAATGATCTCATAGTTAGGGATCCTCTTGGAGCGAGTGATCACAGTATGGCAGAACTTGGAATTCAGATGGGGAGTGTGAAGATAAAATTTAATACCAGGGTCCTATGCATGTACAGGGGCACAACAATAGAACGAGAGAGCACCTGGCTAAAGTAGACTGGAAACAAAGGTTATATGGTGGGACAGATATCGAGAAGTGGAGGACTTCCATCAAAGATTTTTTTGTGGAATTGCTCAGCAAAAGTATATTCCAGTGAAAAGGAAGGACTGTAAGTAAAGGGATAATCTGCCCTGTGTGTCTGAGGAAATAAGGGAGGCTATCAAAGTGAAAGAGAAGGCATACCAAATGGCCAAGAACAGCATGAAATTGGAAGATTGGGAAAATATTAAAGATGAGGAAAAATAACTAGTAATGAATACAAAGACGGATAGCAAAAGTTCCTATATAAATATAAAAAGAAAAAAGAGTGGCTCAACTAAAGGTTGGTAATTTTGAGGATGAGAAGGGGCACTTAGTTATGTGATGTGATGAAGTGGCCGAGGCCTTGAACAGGTATTTTGTGCCAGTTTTCACAGTGGAGGATACTAATAACATGCCAGTGACAGAGAGACAAATGTAGGTGAGGACCTGGAAACAAACATTATTTCGGAAGAGGTGTGGCCGGCAAGCTAATGGAGCTGAGGATTGACAAGTCTGCTGGCCGTGAGGGAATGCATCTCAGGGTATTAAAGGAGATGGTGGAAGAAACAGCAAGTGCACTAGTGGTAATTTTCAAATTCACTAGGCTGCGTGGCAGTCCCAGCAGATTGGAAAACAGCTAGTGTGACACCACTGTTTAAAAATGGAGATGGATAAAACATTGGGAATTATTGATCAGTTAGCTTACGTTCTGCAGTGGGGAAGATGCTGGAGTGTATTATCAAGGAAGAAATAGCAGGGCATCGCGATAGAAATTGGACAGATGTAACGTAGGTTCCTGAAGGTTCAAACAGAGATGTTATGTTGCAGCTGTACAAGGTGCTGGTGAGGCTATCCTTGGTGTACTGTGTGCACTTTTGGTCCCCTTACTTGAGAACGAACGTAGTGGCACTGGTGGTGGAAGGGGTGCACAGGAGGTTCACTGGGTTGATCCGGAGTTGAGGTGGTTAGCCTATAAAGAGAGACTGCATACATTAGGATTATTTTCTTTGGAATTTAGAAAAATGAGGGGGTAATCTTACTGAAACATAAAACATTGAACAGAATAGATTACAGAGAACTATAAAGGATGCTTCCACTTGTGGGTGAAGTTCGGACAGGAGGGCATAGCCACAGGATTTGAGGGAGCAGATTTAGGACTGAGTTCAGAAGGACCTTCTTCACCCAGACGGATGTTCACATATGGAATACCTTGCCCAGCGAAGAAGTCGACGCTAGTGCAACAAATTTTTTTAAGAGTGATACTTCTTTTGAACAATAAATGAAATAAGGGATACAGTGAGAGGGCGCGTAAGCGTATTTGAGTCTTTAGAAATATCAGCAATGATGCCATTGAACGGCGGAGTCGGCTTGAAGGTCCGGACAGCCTAATCTTGCTCGGGCTTTTAGGCTCTATGCATTTATGTGTCACAAAATCAGCGATGCAGAGGGAAGACTCCATGGGGCCAGTTGGTTCAGGTGTTGGGAGTGAAGGCCAACCTAGTATATGTTTACATATTATTTATACATCTATGCTATTAACACTGAGATCTGTTTGTATTGATCACAAGATAAAGCTTTTCACTGTGCCTCACTACACGTGACAATAAATTCAATTCAATTCAATTGTGGAATGTCGACGCAATGGATTTTTGGAGCAGCTTGTGGTGGAGCCAAGCAGGGAACAGGCAATACTGGATTTAGAGATGTGCAATGAAGCAGATGTGACAAGGGAGCTGAAGATGAAGGAACCCTTAGGAAGCGGTGATGATAACATGATTGAATTTACCCTGTAATTTGAGAGGGAGAATATACAATCAGAAGTAGATTAGATTACTTACAGTGTGAAAACAGGCCCTTCGGCCCAACAAGTCCACACCGACCCGCCGAAGCGCAACCCACCCAGACCCATTCCCCTACATTTATCCCTTCACCTAACACTACGGGCAACTTAACATGGCCAATTCGCCTAACCTGCACATTTTTTGGATTGTGGGAGGAAACCGGAGTACTCGGAGGAAACCCACGCAGACACGGGGAGAATGTGCAAACTCCACACAGTCAGTCGCCTGAGGCAGGAATTGAACCCGGGTCTCTGGCGCTGTGAGGCAACAGTGCTAACTGTTAACGGTGCTAAAGTTGAATAAAGGCAATTGCAGGGGCATGAGGTAGAAGATGGATGAAATTGGTGAGAAAGGACCCTAGCAAGAAAGCAGGAAAGTGGAAGTGCAATGGCAGGACTGTCTGAGCGTAATTTAGCAGACACATCAGAGACCCATCCTGTGGAAATTGAGGTATGGTGCAGGGTGGTTGAGGCAACGATGACTGACTCAGGAAGTCATCGATAGCATAAATGCAAAAGAGAAAATATATAATGTGGCGAAGGGCAGTGGGTAATCAGAGCATTGGGAAGCTCACAAAGACCCACAAAGGGCAATAACAAAACAAATGAGTAGGGAAAAGATTAAATGTAAGCTAACTGCTAATATAAAGGAAGACTGCAGTTGTTTCTTTATTCATTTTAACGCAAAAGAGAGGTAGAAGTGGACAATAGGCCACTGGAAAATGACACTTGACAGACAGTAGTGGGGAACAAGGAAATATTTGAGGAACTGAATAATTACATTGTGCCAGTCTTCACAGTGGAAGACATGAGTTATACCCAAACATACAAGAGAATGCGGGAACAGATGTGAGTCTAGTGGCCATCATTGAGAAAGTGCAAGAAACACTGAATGGCCCGAAGGTGGATAAATCATCTGGATCAGATGGAGTCCCCTCCAGAGTTATAAGGTAGACAACTGAAGAAATAGTGGATACATTAGTGGAGAACTTTCAGGAGTCGCTATAATCAGGAAGGGTGCTACAGGACCAAAAAATCACAAACGTGACACCCCATTTTAAAAAGAAACCACACAAAAGCTGGAGAATTACACACCAATCAGCCGAATCTTGGTTGTGGATAAGGTCCTGGAATCCATTGCGTTGAAAGAAATTTCTGAATACTTGTAAGTGTCTGTCAAAATAACGCAAAGTCAGCATGGTTTCATCATGCTTGACAAATCTGGAAGATTTCCTCTTTGAAGAAGTAACAAGGAAGGTAGACCAAGGAGAACCAATGGGTGTTATGTGTCTGGACTTTATGAAGGCCTTTGATATTTGCCGCACAGGAGGCTACTGAATAAGATAAGGGCCCATGATGTCAGTGGCAAGGCGCGCTCACAGGACATAATGCAGTGATTAGGAACAAAAAAATCCTTCTCAAGATGGCCGCTGGTGACAAGTGGCGTTCCTCAAGGTTGTGTTGGGACCACAACTTTTCATTTTCTTCATTAGCTATCTAGATAAAATTCCTGAGGGCAATGTGTGTCAATTTGCAGACAATGCAAAGACAGAAGGACAGGTAGCATGAGAAGGCGGGGATACTGCAGAAGGATATGGACATGTAGGGCAGGTTGAATCTGTAGTTAGGAAGATAATTGCAATGATGACATTTATTTTTGGAATACTTGAATATAAAAGCAGGGATGTACTTCCGAGGCTCTATAAGGGTCTAGTCAGACTACATCTGGATTACTGTGCGCACGTTTGGTCCTCAAATTTCAGGAAGGATGCACTGGTCCTGGGGTGTGTTCAGATGTGATTCACGATTATGGTCCCAGGAATGAAAAGCTTGACACATGAGGAACGTTTGAGGACTCTGGGTCTATACCCACGAAGTTTAGAAGGATAAGAGGAAGTCTAATTGGTACTTACAGAATCGTGAATGGCCTGGACAGAGTGGATGCTGGGAAGGTGTTTCCATTTTTAGTAGAGACTAGAACCGAAAGGCACGGCCTTGGAGAAAGGGGAAGACATTTGAGAGCAGTAATAAGAGACACCTATTCAGACAGGAAGTGGTGAATGTATGGAATTCATTGTCAGATAAGGCCGTGGAAGCCAGGTCTTTGATTATATGTAAGACTGAGATATGTAGCAGCGTAGTTGTCAAGGAGATCAAGGTTTATGGGACGAAAGCAGGAGAATTGGGTTTAGAAAGATATCTGCCTTGATTTTGTGGCAGAGCAGACTCACTGCGCTGAATGTTTTAATTTCTGCTCTATTGTCTAATGGACTTATGCATCGAATGACTCCATCTGCAGGTTCCCCTCCAAGGAACGTGCCAGGCTGACTTGGGGCATTGTCAGCGAAGATCTGATTGAGTTCTCATCCAGACTTGATCGGCCACATGGTATATTTCAGCCCTCCGTCCTTTATTTTATCATTCCTCCTAAAAAAAAATTAATGCAATGACCAGACTTGTGGCCGGTCCTCTGACTCTTCTCTAAACAGGCAGTTGCTAAAGTTCCAGCATCACTTCCCTGCTCTTATATTCCCACCTACGGTCAAGAACAGAAGGTATCTCTAAGCCCTCGAAACCACTTGATCCCTTGTGCAATCACCTTCAAAAATTCGTGAAAGCCTATTCCAATTTCACTTTTTGTGATAGGGCGTTGCATAGTGTTGTGGAACACGGTGGCCGGGGATGCAGGTACATAATTCTTGTTCGTTTGTTTCACATTTAGACAGAATGGTTAAAACATGTCATCTTGCCTTCGTTGCTCAGTCCTTTGAGCGTTGGAGTTGGTACATTATGTTGAAGTTGAATAGGACATTGGGTGAGGCGTCTTCTGGAATACTGTGTCCAATTCTTGTCGCCCAGTAATCGCAAGGAAATTGTTCAGCTGGAGTAGGTTTAGAAGAGGTATATCAGCATATTGCTAGTGGGGAAGGTTTGAGTTATAATGAAAGGCCAGATAGGCTGAGAATATTTTCTCCCGAACACGGGAGCTTGAAAGGTGACCTGATAGAAACATATAGACGATTAAGAGTTCGGATAGAGTTAACTGTAACTATCTTTTCTCCAAGGAAGTGGACTTTTAGACGAGAGGGCAAATGTTTAAGGTGAAAAGAGAGATATTTAAAATAAGGCATGAGAGGCTTTTTAAACAGAGGATGGTTCATGTGTGCAATTCGCTTCCTGAGGCATGAATGAATGAAAGGAAATTTACAACATTTACAGAATATTTAGATCGATAAATGAATTGGAAAGTTCCAATGGGATTTAAAAAGTCATTCATTCATGCCCAGTCCATTATTTATTGCCCATAGAGCAGTTCAGAATCAACCACGATTTTTTGGATCTGGAATCGCATCCCAGCCAGACTAGATCAGTATGGCAGTTTTCTTCGCGAACAGGCTTTAGTGAATCAGAACTACAACAGCTGATTCAACATCATCATTATACTCTTCAGCTCTAGGTATTTATTGAAATAAAATTCCAGCATCTGCCATGCCAGGATTTGAACCCGTGTCCACAGAATTATATCTGGACATTCGTATTAACAATGCAGTAATAATATCACGAGGGCATTATTAAGCCTCAGCAGTTACAGGAGCCGTCAGATGTGACTCTTTTAGTTTGGCATGATGTTCAGCATGAGCTGGTAGGAATAAAGGACTGTTTCCATGCTGCATGAGGCTATGACTATGAGTCTATAGAAATGGCAGCTGGTTGTGATAAACAGCAGCATTGACAGTTTAGTTGATCTCCTTCTCGGATATGTAATCTTGCTGGTTACCCCGGAGGTTCATTTGCTCACTGAGCCCTTTCCACACACGGGACTGATGAACAGTCTGTCCCCAGTTTGACTGAATAAATGAGTTTCCACTTCAGCAGTCAATTGAAACTCGCATTTCCCTGGTTTCTCTGTGATATCGGTGTCCTTGTATCTACCCAAGGGGGAACGATTGGTTCAAATCATGTCCACACAGACGCAAGTCCCGTTGTCCATGTTGTGAACGTGTTTTTATTCTTCCTGATATACCCACAGGGTGTGGATGTCACCGATCAGGACAGCATTTGTTGTTTTTCCTGATTCGCTGCTGTCTTGCTGCATGAGAGACATAGATTGTATCCCAGTCTCGTGTGACTGTGTGCAAATTCTCTCCTTGCTTGTGTGAGTTTCCTCCCACAGTGTGAAGGTGTGCAGGTTACTGGGATCAGCCATGGGAAATGAAGGGGGAAAAGAATAGGTATGGGCTCATAGGATGTGATTCGGAGGGATGGTGTCGACTGGAAGGGCCGAATGGCCTGCTTCGCCACACGATCAGCATTCTAGGATTAAGGGTCAGCTATATTGTTCTGAACCTGAAGCCACAAGTAGGCAGGACTGGGGAAAGATAGTAGCATCCCCTGCATAAGGGACATGCATGAATGCGATTGCAGGAAATTAAAGTCATGTTCTCTGTTCCTGAGGTCAGGCTTTAATTCCAGGTTTTATTCGTCGAACTTTAGCATTACCAGTTCCGTGTCTGAGTCCCCAAGGATGACTAATTTTTTATATAACCACTACACCACCTTCTCCAGGTTGCAATATTTACTGGCAACATGAAGCTGATTCTGAGCTGATGCGAGCAAAAGCAGCTGCTACTGCCAATGTCAAAAACACTGATCCAAACAGGAAAATGAAATTTCGAAGCTTTCCACCTCAAAGTTAAAGTCTCAACACGCTTTAGACGCGCCAATCGGCTGTCTCAGCAATATATACTACTTATGGCTATGATATTATAAATGTGGCAAGTATTCCGTTCCGTCCCGCTTTTGACCAGGAGAAATCCCACCCTCGGAAATACACGCGCCTCTCTTCTGTCATTCCATCCCAATTTCCCATTGGATCTTCGTGTCAGCTTCAACCGGTTCTACGATTCCGGGTGTGGAACTCGGATTATGTGTGATTGCCTGCAGCAGTTGGTATTGCCTTGTGTGGGCAAAGTGATGAAGTAGCCGATGTTACACTATAATGCTACTGAAACATACGTTTCAATAATATCCTGCGCTGTCCCAGGCGTTTGGAAAATTTCATTAATCCCATTCTCCAATACTCTCATTTATGGAATCTTCATAGTCTCTGAGGACATTAAAGTTAAAGATTCAGCCCATTCTGAGTTCCCACACGCCTGTCGCTAAGGCCTGATATTGTACGTTCTCCCTGACATTTCCACTGCTACAATTCTGGTGGCAGTTTGCAAAAGTGCTCTGTTGGAGTGCTGTAACTATTTATTAGTTCGTATTCTGCGTTGTGATTGCAGCGTCCTCGTCTCTAATCCACGACATGGCTGTTAGTTCTCTCAAAGTTTTACTTTTGGTGAAACACGGTAAGAAATTAATCGTTTTTACATGATAATATTCTCCGAGGTGTTTTTCATCGAATCACCTTCTCTGATGTTTCTGCGTTTCATGTATCAGGATTTAAACCCAAAAGTTCTGGAAGATGTCTCCCCCTCCCACTCTCCCGAACTCTCTTTTCCGTCCCACATCCCATTTTGCTGAGGCATTGCACAATCTAACATATACTTTCACGTTGATAACGTCAAGTCTGTGCTGTTGCCCTCACTGTTACTGGTTGCGACAATTAAGAATATGCTAAATGTGTTGTCTGAAAAACCCATCTGTTTCACTACGTCCTTAACTGGTCTGACTCCAGACCGCAATGCAATAAATGCTGCAGAGCCACCCCGCATGCTGTTACAGAATGAAAAAAAGGTTCATTCGGCTCGACCTAGACTATTGTATGCAATTCCAGGAATGTGATCGCAGTGGGAAAGGTGGAGGAGAGATTCACTCGGATAGCGTCTGGGCTGAAGAGTTTCGATTCTGAAGAGAGACAGGACAGGCTGGGATTGTTTGTCACCGCGCAGGGGAGTTTGTGAGAAGGCCTTGTACAGATGTACAAAATAATGAGGGGTATGGATAAGGTAGACTGAAAGAAGCGTTTCCCATCGACGGAGAGATCGATCACAGGGGGCCAGAAATTTAATGAGAAAGACAGAAAGGTTTAAGTAGATGCGTGGAAAAGCGGTATAGGCTGCCGGGTGTTGGAATTTGGAACACACTGTCTGTAAGGGTCAGAGAGGCAGAAATATTCAGATGTGAATATGTTCTGCCAATACGTATATGTCTCTGGGTTAAACGATTCGGGCCGTAAAGCAGATGTTTTTGACAAATGGAGCCACAACGGGCTGAGGGGTCTCCTTTGCAACTGCTGTCCTCGGTAGTACAGTGGTTAGTGTCGAAACATGTTATGCGGGAGATAGGAGCTCAATTCCTCGCTAGGGCAGTGTAAATGTTTTAAAACTGTCGCTCCGTTCCCAAGTGAAGCATATTAATGCCTGTCCTTCCATTCTCCATGGGACATGTCACAGGAAGGACAGTGTTATCTGAATCAGCGTGGGGAAGGACTGCAGCTCCCGCTGAGACAGAGTGTCAGTGAAAGTACAAACACATGACTTCTGCAACATGCATCATGTGTCTGTACTGGAATCTAAACCATTTAATAGAAAGAAGAAGGAACTTGAAGAAGAAACAGGGTAAACTAATTCAGATGTGAGTACAGAAACATTTTCCGCAGCATTTTGAGGAAAACTGACAAACGGCTCTGAGAAAGAGTTTGTCTTTCAGAACTGTTAGTTCACAGAGATGTTTTGTTCCACTTAAGCACTTAAGAAATTGAATAACAATTTAACTGAAGACTTGAAATGTTAGAACACACCAGGTGATGAGTCACGTACTGGAAACTGTGTTTATAAACTAGATGTTTGATGACGGATACTGATGCAATAGGCTGAATGGCAACTCGTCACGCTTTTAAAATATCAATGACTGTCATTTTTCAACTGAACCAAAAAGGCAAAAACAAAGTCACCAAGAAAAGTTGTAAGCATTGCATATGTCTTCCTTGGTGCACAAGTGCTGAAATTCAGCTATATCACTACTATTTTCCAATCTTGATTTCCAGTCAGGGAAAAAAAGATTTGTTGCTCCTTATGAAAATCTTAAATTCAACATGAATTCCTGACATTACAAAACAGCAAAGATAGCAGTTCTGTCAGAGTCAGTGAGAATTTCATATCGAAGATGAAATCAAATGGGAAGAAACGCTGAAATCAGTTGCCTTTGCCTGCTCAGACTCAGTACAACAAAAATGATCCTTATTGAAACATACAGGTTTTTTCAAGGACTTAATAAGTTGGATGCAGAAAGGTTGGTTCTGTGACCAGAGCGCCTCGTATCAAATGACTTGGAGAGACCAGTTTTGGACTGGGATGATCAAATTTGTAAATCACACAACACCAGGTTACAGTCCAACAGGTTTGATTGGATGTACGAGCTTTCCGACTGGTGCTCATTCGTCAGGTGGTTGTGGAGTACACTGTTATAAAGCACAGAATTTATAGCACAAATTTACAGTGTGATGTAACTGAAATTATACATTGAAAATTACCATAATAGTTTGCTAAGTCTCCCTTCTGTTAGAATAACCATGTTAGCTTCACTTCTTTCATTTGTAAAGCGCAAAACTTTTTATTTTAAAGTTACATTCTCAGCTGAAGTTGAACAATTGGTGTCAGCCCCCGTGTGCTGCTGTCTTTTCCATAATGTTTACACTGATTCTAATTTAATAAATGATTTAACAGGCTGACATGGATTCATGTAGTTTTTGAGCAAAGTACAATGTAACTCTGCAAGTACAAATTCACCCCACAAACGTGTGTGTGTGTGTGTGTGGGTGTATGTGTATCGGAGTGTCTCTGTGTGTAGATAGAGCAATGGGATCACCTGTACTGTGACATGAACCCAAGGTCCCGGTTGAGGTCATCCTCTTGGTTACCGAACTTAACTATCAGCTTCTGCTCGGGCACTTTTAGCTGCTGCCTGCTCCGAATTCCGCCTTGGTGGATTGTCACCCCAAAGGCCGAGGTGGAATATTCTGGCCCACTGATGTGCTCTCCAACCGGGAAGGGGCACACCTGTCTGTTGATAGATGTGCAGTGCCCATTCATCCGTTGCTGTAGCCTCTGCTCGGTTTCACCAATGAACCATTCCTCAAAGCATCCTTGCCTGCAGCGTCTTTTTTTTTAGATTAGCGTCAGTCTAAACATTATGGCACGGACACAGCACACTGGAACTAACAATTTCAACATATTATCTCGACTGATACTAATTGTTAAAGTTTACCTAAGAATGTAACTATTAAAAGAAAGTTTTGCGAATCACATAACAAAGAAGTGAACCTAACATAGTCATCTCAACAGATGGCAGACTTAACAAATAATCAAGGTATTTTTCAATATATAATTTCAGTTACATCGCACTGGAAACCTTTGCTATAAATTCTGTTTCTTACAAGTGTGAACTCCACAACCGCCTGATGAAGGAGCAGCTCTCCAAAAGCTAATGTTTCCAATTAAACCTGTTGGACTATGACCTGGTGTTGTGTGATATTTAACTTCGTATTATAATGCGGATCTCAAAATTAAAACAGAGATGAGGAAGCATTTATTCTCTCAGACAGTTCTGGATCCGAGGACTTTCTTGCACAAGAAGGCTGTTGAGGAAGGGTCATTCGGTGTAATGAGGCTGAGAGCTGCAGATCTTCAAACAGCAAAGACATCAAGCGTTATGGGGAAAGGCAAGAAAGTGCAGTTCAAGGTTATCAGATCTGACATGAACCCATTCAATACAGGAACAGACTTAATGGTCTGAATGGTGTCTTTCTGTTCCTAAAAACGTTGGCCTAAATATGGAGCTGCAAAACCGATCTGAGTAAAATGTGCCAAATTAAAAATGCGTGGACCCCAGAAAACTGAACCGAGGTGAAATGTACAAAGAACATCACACAAAGGGCAGACAATGTGGGTAATTGATCCGGAGTGGTCAGTATATCAAGGTAAACACGAAAACCAATATTCATTATCTACATTAAACCTGGCTCCACTAGGCATGCTGTTAACTCTCACAAACCACCATTCCCCTTCCATTTTAGTGACGCCCTCTCCGTTCTTGATTTAAACTGATTGAACGTCAGGCAATTGCAGCTGACATTGCTGATGTGGACCTGTAACATGCAGGGAAGCGATTCGGAATGCTGCACAACATCATTCTGCTTCGAAAGATCAGGCAGTATTTCATATTGATTACTGTAAACGTTAACCTTTAACAAGCCAAGACAGTGAAATTATTGAATCCTCATCACTATACAACCAGGGAGGATTTCTGTTAACATCACCCTGGACACCATGAGATTCGTCATTCTATTCTGCCATCCTTCTGTGCATGGTCCCATCGGCTCCATTCCGGTCTTGTTGGTTGGTTTACAATACTGAGGCTATCCAATGATCTGTTGTATTTCAGTTTCTGATGTACGAGACCTTCTCTAATGAGCTGGCAATGTGCTGGCTCAGTGGTGATAACACTGGTCTTGTAAACTAGAAAAGTGCTTGAAATAGCCCATTCCTGTTTTTAATTCCTATAACTTGAGGAAAACGGTTCGGCAGGACAGGAAAAAACGGGCGTGAGCAGTGATCCAGTTTGCCAGCAAGAACGAGGTGAGACAGTATATACTAGAGAGAGATGGGGAAAGAATGGGCAAGGAACACTGGGACGGGAGGGGCTGAATGCTTCCTTGCTTTGCTGGTGTTGAAGTCTGAAATGGGACAACATCAGTCAAGTGGGTGAAATGTTACTTTCTGCTTGTTTTCTCCCGAGGCCTGTATCACTCTTGGGGAAATGTGTCTGCGTGCTTCAGCCTGTGGGTAAAAATGGGATTCAGTTCCCCGACCGGGTGTGAACACATTTTTCCCATCTCAAACTTCAATCCAATTTATTGTGTCTTACGAGAGTAAAACGTTCCAAAGAAATTCGCATTGAAATGAACACGTGAAACGTCAGAGTTCACAAGGTTACAGACCAAGTGCTGGGAAGTGAGATGATGGGACCCATTTCTGTGCTGTAAACATTCGATACTTCAATCATTTTTGAGGGCAAATATATCTGCAGTGACATAATTCCAAAATCCGCGTTATGAAGAAACTGTGCAACTGTTTCTGCCCTCATCCCTGGTGGTCTAGTAGTTAGTATTCGGCGCTTTGACTGAGTGGGCTGGATTTCATTACCGTTCAGGAAATCAGGACTTCTTGTTCCTGATGCAGAGAGCGCAGCTCTACCAGGAATCTGTTTAATGCCTTAAATCAGTCAATACCCCAGCCCTTGAATGAAGGTAAAAGTGCCTTCCCTCTCTCTACACAGTCAGACAGTTCATCCTTCATTCTCCTCTGATTCCACTTCCCAAAGAGTTTCAAAGAACTGACAAAACTGAGTCTCAGCTATTTCTTTTCTGTGCTTTTCATACACAGGAGCTGCAGCGATTGAGTGGGTTGGTTTCTGAAAATGAAACGTACCTATGAGCAATGTGTGAGGCTATTTCAGGATTGCCTTCTCTGACAGCGCTGCGACATGACTGACGTTGTCTATGATATGGACGTGCCAGTGTTTGAGTTGGGTAGACAACTTTAAAAATTACACAACATCAGGACACAGTCCAGCAAGTTTATTTGGAAACACTAGCTTTCAGAGAGCCGCTCCTTCATCAGGTAGGTGTCTTTCTGCAGAAACTTGATGCGTGTGTCAATATGCGCGATGTTGTGGAAGATCATCTGGACTTTAACCGACCGTTCGTGGTGTCGACGGTACCCATGACTTGGATGTGTTGGTATTGGACTGGGGTGGACAAATTAAAAAAATTCACAAAGCCATATTAGAGTCCAACAGTTCACAACCACCTGATGAAGAAACAGTGCATGGAACACTGGTGCTTCCAAATGTGCTAGTTCGATACAATCTGATACCATGTGATTTTTAACTTTGATAACCCTTGGTAATGTTTAACTGATCGTAGACAGTAAAAGAATTTTCGTTTCTGGAGATGAAAATTTCAAACATTATCCACCTCAGTGTAACAAAAAAGATGACTTTGGATGTGTGCTGAATCTCTACAATGCGCTTGCCCCAAGCAAAAGTCGAACCTGCACCCGCCTGATCCGCAGCCAGCTATACGAATGGCTGTACCACTGGCCAGATGCACAGCTGAGATTTTACACGCTACACAGCTGTGATGCTAACAATGACAGGAGCAATAAAAGTAACAGTCACAAGGTGAACAAAGAACAAAGAGAATCACCATCAATGATTCACTTCACATTGTCCTAAAAAAATTGATCAGCCAATCAATGAGGTCACTGCTGATCAAGGAAATTGCAACTTACTTTGCTACGTTTTCACCATAATTAGAGGTAAACTCCAGCATAATCATTACATCGCATATTCCCATTAATTTTCAGATTTAGATTATGGTAATGACCTGTCCGTATTTGCAGGAAACTGAATGACATGAAATGAGTGAAAATGTCCTTCTGGCGATGTAATCTAGTGCAGAGTCGGCCAGGAAAGAAAAGTCAAAGACTTGAAACATCACTCACATTTCTCTCTGTACCAATGCGTTTTCCTGAGTTGAATATTTGAAGGACTTGCCTTTAATATCTAATGAATTAATTATTGTCCCACGACAGAATCTTCATAAATCAGTTAACACCTGAGGTGTTGAAACCTATTTTACTTCAGATTAAAATAGTTGAATACCCTTTCCTCCAGCCTAATGTCCCAATACTCACTCCTCTTCCATGCAAATACAAGGTGCTCCAAGAGAGGTTGGAGCTCCCAACCTGACGTTCCAATGTTCCTTGCTGCTCCATGTCAATACAAGCTACTCTCGTTGAAGTTGCAGCTCCCAGTCTGATATCCCAATGCTCCATGCTCCATGTCAATAGAAAACGTCCAGTTGCTGTTGGCTCTACCAGTCTGATGTCCCAATGTTCCCTGCTGCGTCATGTCATTAAAAGCAGCTCAAGGTGAGAGTGGAGCTCCAAGACTGATCTCGAAAAGTGCCCTGCTCCATGTCAACTGAAGCTGCTCCAAATGAGGTTGGATCTCGCAGTTTGATGTCCCACTGCTTCATGTCAATAGAAGCTGCTCCAGGTGAGGTTCGAACTCCAGACTGATGTCACATTGCTCCCTGGTCCATGTCAAAAGACGCTGCTCCAGATGAAATGGGAGCTCCAAACCCTGGCTCTCGTTGACGTTGTAGCTCCCAGTCAGATGTCTCAATGCTCCCTGCTCCATGTCAATAGAAGCGGTCCAGTTGAAGTTGGATCTACCAGACTCATGTCCCAATGCTCCCTGCGGCTTCATGTCAATAAAAGCTACTCCAGGTGTGCTTGGAACTCCCAGACTGATGTCACAATACTCCCTGCTCCATGTCAACAGACGCTGCTCCAGATGAGGTGGGAGCTCCCATCCCTGGCAGATCACACACCTCTATACCATCATGGAAATACTGCCCACTGACCATTTTCACCACTGGAGCCATTGGTGCAATATCCACATCATGAGAACCTAATCTTACTTTTAATCACCACCGACTCATTATTTCCAAAGGACTTCTTTTTTAAAACTTATTTTGCATGTGCATATTGCAGTCAATCCGAAGTAAGATAATCGTGCTAATTGACGTATGCTCACTAGAAATCACATTCTATATTTCATGTTGAGTAACTGCTACTTATTCCTGAAGAAGGGCTAATGCCCGAAACGTCGATTCTCCTGTTCCCTAGATGCTGCCTGACCTGCTGCGCTTTTCCAGCAACACATTTCCATAACTGCTACTTAGCAAGGACAATGTTTTTTAATGGAATCACTCTTTTATTTCACGTGAGGGAATTTGGTTTGTATTATTTAAATAAAACTTGGTCACTGTGTCAAATGATCAAATAGATCTCAGTTTCTGAACAGAATTGGTAATGTTGTCATCCACCTTGAAATTGGTGTCTACGTCTTTCAGCCACACGGGCATTAGAATGAACCGTCTGTTAATGACATGCGTATAAAGATATTTCAAATCAGTTTTCATGTTTATGCTGCATAAATCTGAGGTTATTGATACACAGTTTAGGTTCAGTCCCTGCAGTTAACTTGCTGACTTCTCCAGTTGTTCACAGTTCAATATGATGCATCAAGTGTGTGCACAACGAGAGGGAGTTTGCTTCCCACATCTTGTGTTGAAATGTGTCTTATGTCCAGCATTCATCATTGGCGAGAGCAAGGGGGAAAGGATAAGACCAATGTGTAAGTCTGTCCGTGCCCATTCACGGCACTCACATCGGTAATTCTCTACTGTGCATTTACAGCCAGTTCTCGGGTGCCCCTACACCCAGCCCCTGCCACTTTTGAAATACCTCCATTGTTTCGTGCTGTCTCTCTGTGCTATTTTCACCAAGATGAATCACTTCTACCCAACTGCTACAAATTTCATCTGACAAAACACTCATTAAGAATCGCATGCATCAACATACACTTCGCATCTCTCATTATTTGGTTCTCCTGGATCTCTTTCATACGATAAAAGTTCACAGCAACTTGACTTGGAAAAGACAATCGTGTTCCTGTTCATTGTCCCAATTCAATCTACATTTCAATGCAGTTTAGGCAACAGGCTCAAATTATTCTTTGAGATTTTATTGTAGCGTCGATGGATATAAACAGACCATTGGACAGCTGTGATCATCCAAAGATAGCAAAATTGAAAATCGTTGATAACAACGACGAGAGTGGGATTCGAACCCACGCATGCAGAACACGATGGATTAGCAGTCCATCACCTTAACCCGTCGGCCACCTCGTCACATAAGCCACGGCCACATTTGACCTTATGAATAAGTGAATTGCGTAAATTATGTTGAACAGCAGATATTTCTCCCTGGTATTGGTGAAATGATAAATAGTACAGGACGGTTCCAAGAGTATCGTCTTACCTCTGAGTTGTGGGGCAAACAGACTCCCACTGTGACACTCTGCTCACAGTGATCTGAACAAAAATGAAGAAATGACGATGTAACAAGGTCTGTTGAATTCTGTGAAGATTTGAAGTCAACGGACTGAAGAGCCCGTGACAGCAGGAGGTGTAAAGTTGTCTGTGAGGAATTGTTTTCCAGACTGGAGGAGAGTGCATAGTGCTCAATGTCATTATTCAGAACACCTTTCTTCCACTCAGATATTTTTGACACGCACTTGTGTACAGGACAGGCAATTTTGAAATCCTAAATAAGGCTAAACTGACAATTGAATTCAACAATGCAAAAACCTTGATCTGTTTCATTTTCCTGGCTGTGTGACACCAAGTCACTGTATGATCACAGCAACACAGTGAGCAAGTGTCAGAAGGAAAATGAGTGCAGTGCCAGAGCGAATGCTGGGAGCAGCAGTTGACACATTGGTAAGTGCATTCCCCTGAACAGGAAAACTTCCCAAACAGCAGACTGCGGTGGAAGAATTCAGAGGGGGTTTACATTTTGGAATTTGATGCCAGAGACACAATGGAGGTCTGTTATTGAGTCTGTTCAAGATGAAGGTTTTAAGATTTCTACAGATGAAAAACAAAATAAAAGGCACATGGGTTAGTGAAGGCAAAAGTTGAAGTTGCACATTTTTACATCTTTGCAATGAGAAGCTCACCACTTGCCTCACACGGGGTCAGAACCACTGGTGAGGATGATCGTATAATCGCAGTGACCAGCCATGAAATCAGAGAAACTCGGTTTCCCAACCGTTAATGTACAAACAGGAATGTGGAGGTAAGCATTAATGTGTTGCTCCAGTGCTGCAGGTGATCAGTGCATGGTATCTCTGTGCCAGTATAGTGGGCTGCGCTCTGCCGAAGTTTTAAGTTTGAGCCTCACATGGAGCAGCTTCAATTTGTCGTGTTGAGGGGTACGGGTAGAAGGAGATATTGACCAATGTCACGTTTATGGGAAAGTAGCAGTTTTTGTGGATTGAGAAATGACCTTTTCAGGACAATGACACCTTGATCAACAAACATACTGCAAATACTTAAAACGTGAAGAGACATGTGTGGAGGGAGAGCCGAAAGTGATTTTTCAGCAGACGGATGAAGTTTCCCATATGCACTGCGTTAAATTCCGGGAAAATAGATGTTGATCTGTTTTCATGTTATGCAGTTTGTTGAAAACTCGCAATGGCCATTGTAATAATAATAAAAAAAAGACTGATCGCATAGGACCGTCTGAATATTGTATTCACTTTTAGTCTGAGCATCTTTCAGCTGGAATGGTGTGCTGCAGAGCAGCACAGAGGGTTAAAAATACAAAAAAGACAGAGTAGACTTGGTGGTGGATATCAGAAAGCGTGAAATGCACCTCACGTCATGTGAATGTGGTCAAATCTTTAAAGTAGGTGTTGCGTCTCCAAATGACGATTCAATTGCCACTCATTAGGATGTAACTTCTGTCTGCAGTTATTTTACGACATCAGCCCCATTTACAATGCTTCACCTTGAATAATACGCTTTATGTTTCAAATCCAGGAACTTTTTATACTCAATTTTATTCAGCTGAACGTGTTCATGAAGTGTCTTTGTGTCTGAAAACAACCAAATCGAAATTAATCCACATCCACACTTTTCCTTTCTTTCTATGGTAAATTCCCTCCTTGTATGTTTGTTCGTGTGTTTTATAAAACACTATGAAATCATAAATCTACGTTTTATTTCCAGAAAGTCATTCAGGAATTCAGCAACTTTATTGAGTGGAAGAAACTCATCCAATCTTTTCTTAATCATTCACTGATGGTTTTGAAGCTCCAACTAAAGTTGTTGATTCACTTGAAAGACGGAATTTCCCCGATTTAGTCACTTCAAACCACACGTTATGAGAAAATCTCATTTGTTTACTTTTAAACTTGAGTGTTTCTGGTCCAGCATTTCCACATGTCGTGAATAAACTCCGTCATTCTGTCCATAATGCGGATGAAATCATTTCTATCCTTTCTGATGTTTTTATGTCTCAGTAAACCCCGTCGCTGGGCTTCCTAATATCTTGCTATTCAGTAAGCAGCGTCTGTGCCCTTCCTAACCTCTTCACATGTCTTTGTTGGAGAATAAGGACAAGGATTATACACAATGCTCCCACTGAGGATGACCTAAAGATTTCACAGTTACAAGATGAACTATTTGCTTTAAATATGATTTCTCTAAATCTCCATGATCTGAGTGAGTGTCAGTATTTCTAAAGGTAACTGAAGTTCAAATACATCACAGTCGGGCTCGAGTCATTCCAGTGCAGACTGGTTCTGGACAGTAAATATCATTACCAAAAGCCACCGTGGGTCTGAAATCGACACTTTGCACATAGAAATTGTCGTAGCTATTGTGCATCATATTTCCGTGTTCTTGCCCACCTTGGTTATCACTTCATGTGTCCCTGTATTGAGTTCTACTGAATGATTAATTAGTGAATGGAGACATTCCCTTCACCTCTTATTCGAAACTCCATGGAGCATTGAATAATTGTATTCATATGCTTCCAGAGGACAGTCCTGCCATTACTGGGATGAATCAGTGAACATTCCGCACGTATCCTCGAAGGCAAAGATTTCCTTCTACAGTTTATGAGATCATTACAGCACTGAAACCCATGCGTGCATTCATTTAACCTAAAACTGATGCTGCAAAACATTCAGACTAAGATTTTGCAATCTGCTTGTCTTGCTTGTCCTGAAAGTTACATTCCACATTGTGGTATGTTTGTGAATGCTAGCATTTTCTGAATCTTGAGCAATGACATTTAAATTTTGCCAGAACACTATCGTTCACTGTTCTCTCTTTCCCTTATGGTTCTCCATTTAACATACTGTATTTTATCAGTATATCTTACTTTTTCAACAAGTCAAACCATCTCGCTCCTGATTACCAAACCGAGAGAATGCCATAATTTTGTTAATTTCTATGCAGTGCAGCTGTGGGGCGCAGTGATCAAGTGGAAAGGCATTGGTCACGTGAACCAAGTAGCAGTAGCGGGCTTTTGAAATCTGGCTATTCTATCGCAGTCATATTCAAAATATTCAACATAATCTTTAGCCAAATCATATTGGTAGAAATAAAGAAAAAATAAACGAAAGATCTGCCGATGTTGAAAATCAAACAAATACAGAAGTTGCTGGAAAAGTTCAGTATTTCTGACAGATCTGTGGAGGAACGGACCAATGGATCAGAAACTGGATTCGTGATGGAAGAGCACAGCAGTTCAAGCAGCATCCAAGGAGCAGTAAAATCGACGTTTCGGGCAAAAGCCTTTCATCAGGAATAAAAGCAGAGAGCCTGAAGAGTGGAGAGATAAGCTAGAGGATGGTGGGGATTGGGAGAAAGTAGCATAGAGTACAATAGGGAGTGAGAGAGGGGATGAAGGTGATAGGTCGGGGGAGCGGGGAGGGTGGAGTGGATAGGTGGAAAAGAAGATAGGCAGGTAGGACAAGTCAGGACAAGTCACGGAGACAGTGCTGAGCTGGAAGTTTGGGACTGGGGTGAGGTGGCAGAAGGGGAAATGAGGAAATTGTTGAAGTCCACATTGATGCCCTGGGGTTGAAGTGTTCCGATGTGGAATATGTGGCGTTCTTTCTCCAGGCGTCTGGTGGTGAGGGAGCGGCGGTGAAGGGGGCCCAGGACCTCCATGTCCTCGGCAGAGTGGGAGGGAGAGTTGAAATGTTGGGCCACAGGGCGGTGGGTTGATTGGTGTGGGTGTCCCGGAGATGTTCCCTAAAGCGCTCTGCTAGGAGGCGTCCAGTCTCCTCAATGTAGAGGAGATCACATCGGGACCAACGGATACAATAAATGATGTTAGTGGATGTACAGGTAAAACTTTGATGGATGTGGAAGGCTCCTTTTGGGACTTGGATAGAGGTGAGGGAGGATGTGTGGGCGCAGGTTTTGCAGTTCCTGCGGTGACAGGGCAAGCTGCCAGGATGGGAGGGTGAGTTGTAGGGGGGCATGGACCTGACCAGGTTGTCACGAAGTAAACGGTCTTTGTGGAAGGGGGAAAGGGGTGGGGAGGGAAATATATCCCTGGTGGTGGGGTCTCTTTGGAGGTGGTGGAAATGTCGGCGGATGATTTGGTTTATGCAAAGGTTGGTGCGGTGGAAGGTGAGCACCAGGGGCGTTCTGTCCTTGTTACGGTTGGAGGGGTGGGGGTCTGAGGGCGGAGGTGTGGGATGGAGACGAGATGCGTTGGAGGGCATCTTTAACCACGTGGGAAGGGAAATTGCAGTCTCAAAAGAAGGAGGCCATCTGGTGTGTTCTATGGTGGAACTGGCCCTCCTGGGAGCAGATACGGCTGGGGCGGAGGAATTGGGAATACGGGATGGCATTTTTGCAAGAGGTAGGGTGGGAAGAGTTGCAATCCAAGTAGCTGTGGGAGTCGGTGGGTTTGTAAAAAATATCAGTGTCAAGTCGGTCGTCATTAATGGAGATGGGGAGGTCCAAGAAGGGGAGGGAGGTGGCAGAGATGATCCGGGTAAATTTAAGTTCAGGGTGGAATGCGTTGGTGAAGTTCATGAATTGCTCAACCTCCTCACGGGAGCACGAGGTGCCACCAAAGCAGTCATCGATGTAGCAGAGGAAGAGGTGGGGAGTGGTGCCAGTGTAATGATGGAAGATCGACTGTTCTCCGTAGCCAACAAAGAGACAAGCATGGCTGGGGCCCATACCTGTGCCCAGGGCTACCCCTTTGACCTGGAGGAAGTGGGAGGATTCGAAGGAGAAATTGTTAAGGGCGAGGACCAGTTCGGCCAAACGAATGAGAGTGTCGGTGGAAGGGTACTGTTGGAGACGTCAGGAGACGAAGAACTGGAGGGCTTGGAGGCCCTGGTCATGGTGGAAGGAGGTGTAGAGGGATTGGATATCCATGGTGAAGATGAAGCGTTGGTGGCTGGGGAAACGGAAGTCTTGGAGGAGGTGGAGGGGTGGGTGGTGTCTCGAACGGATGTGGGGATTTCCTGGACTGGGGGATTGGACAGTTTAGAGGCAAGTAGAGATGAGTTCAGTGAGGCAGGAGCATGCTGAGACAATGGGTCGGCCAGGGTGGTCAGGCATGTGGATATTTGGAAGGAGGTAGAACCGGGCAGTGCAGTGTTCCGGGACAATGAGGTTGATAGCTGTGGGTGGGAGATGTCCTGAGGTTATGAGGTTCTGTATGGTCTGGGAGATGATGGTTTGGTGATGGAGGTGGGGTCATGGTCGAGGGGGCGGTAGGAAGAGGTGTCCTCGAGTTGGAATTTGGCTTCAGCGGTATTGAGGTCAGTGCGCCAGACTACCACTGCGCCCCCTATATCTGCTGGCTTGATGGTGAGTTTGGGATTGGAGCAGGGGGATTTGAGGGCTGCGCGTTGTGAGGGTGAGAGGTTGGAGTGGGGGAGGGGGTAGACAGGTTGAGGCGGTTAATATCCCAGTGGCAGTTAGAAATCAAGAGATTGAGGGCAGGTAATAGGCCAGCGCGGGGTGTCCAGGTGGATGCAGTGTGTTGGAGGTGGGCGAAGGAGTCCTCAGAAGGTGGGCGGGAGTCCTGATTGTGAAAGTAATCTCGGAGGTGAAGAAGGGTTCGACGTCACGGCGTGTATTAAATTCATTGATGCATGGACAGAGGGGGATGAAGGTGATTCCTTTGCTGAGGACTGATCGTTCGTCCTCAGTGAGGGGAAGGTCTGGATGGGACTAATTCTCTCACTGTCTCAGGTTTCCACAAGGATCATCATCTCCCCCGCTCTCCTGATCTGTAATACTGTGGTGTCTCCAGTGAGCAAGATTTGGTCTGTCGATGTAGAACATCATTATCATTGCCATCTGTTGTCTTGAACATTTGATTACAATCAAGGGAAAGGGGAGTGAGTCTATTTAATACACTTTTATCTCCACTTGAAAAATCCTGCGTCAAGACTCAAACTTATTCCAGTTTGACCCTTTGTTCCTCCCAACAGCAAAACTACTTGCCCAGATCCTTTACCAGGTTTACTGTCAACAGTCAAACTCCACAAAGAGATAAATCTAATACTTTCGATTGGTTGAATGAGCTGTGCAGCTTGCAGGAAATTGAATGATATGAAACGATTTATACAGACATTCCCAGGATGTAATCCAGTGCTGGGTCAGCGATTTGAGGAAGGTCGTCAAGCTAAAACTTCACCTCTGTTTCTCTATCCACCGATGAATATTCACGTGGGGAATATTTGCAGATTTTCTGTTAATAATTGGCATGTTTAACAAAGGCAAAACTTTTCCCCACGTCAGAAACTGGAGTTTTCAAATAACTGCTACTTTATTCAACATTGTTTTCAACTGCGCTTCAGTCTGATCTTCAATAATCCCTGGTTAATGTCAGTAACAACATCTTTAGATAAGCATTGAACTTACAGCCTTGGCATGTTATGCACTTTTAAGTAATCAGCGCTGACCAACTGCGTGACGAGAGCCGCAGACAGCGAACCTGTCACGTGACCAACACGTACCTTGGGAACTTTAACTCAACTGCTCTACTTTTGCTGCGATTATTAGATTCCCTACAGTATGGAAACAGACCTTTCGGACCCAAAAGTCCGCACCAACCCTCCGAAGAGTAACCCAATCAGAAACATTTCCCCTCTGACAAATGCACTATGGGCAATTTAGAATGACCAACTCACCTGACCTGCACAATCTTTAGACTGTGGGAGGAAACTGGAACACCCAGAGAAAACCCACGCAGAAACGGGGAGAATGTGCAAACTCGACACAGACAGTCCACCGAGGCTGGAATCGAACTTTGGACCCCGTTGAGGCAGCAGTACTTACCACTGAACCACAACACTGTGGGATCTTTGGTGGTGATGTGCTGCCCCACTGGTACCTCAGTCACTCACCCCGCTTCATTTCCCTGATCCGCCTGGTTCTGAAATTAAAGCTAATGCAGACAAGGTGACACTGCCATGAGCATGTGATTATTGAAGCATCAGGTTCACGAAAAGGATACATAAGGGACACAAAAAATGTAAAAAAATAGACGACATTGAAAAATGGGTTTCTGTTGGTTCTTGCGTTGTTTACAGACAATGTTACATTGCCGCTGTCGCAGGGCTTTTCCTTCAATCAGCTTCAATCCGCACAGAATTCGAATCAATGAAACTTCGCCAACTTCCTTCTGAAAGTTCATACAGTTAACATGAAACATTTTGCGTTCATTAATAATCTTCACCATTCCTACATCCATGAACACGTTGCACAGTTTGCATGAATGTTGAAGATGTAAGAATGTTATGCAATAATAAAAATTCAATTACAGTTTAAATCGTCAAGTAGGTAGAATGCACAGAAAGTCTCAGCATGTCAGAAATTCATGTGACTAGAACTGCAGCCCAGCAGATTGGATACCTGTCCCTGAATTCCAATATCCACATGTTTGCTTGCTCCATGTACCCAGTTGGAAACCTGTGTGAAGGAGCATGTAGTCTGACAGAGCGCCTGAGAGAATCCATCACTATCTGATTGAAATCAGCAATCGGAGCTGTCTGTTCTGGCTGTGAGAGCGGTAGTGTAAAAGGGAGGACTTTGATATTCCGTAGTGTCGATTCACATTGCTCTCATCATGTTAATTTGGAAAACACTCTGTAAGAAACAGCACAGAAAGAGAGGAACAGGAGGAGGCTATTCCAAATACCTGTACTACCCGCCGTTTGATATCATCATGGCTGACCAAACACGTCAATGTCTTTCCCCAGCTCATCCACAACAACCTGTCACACAACGGGATAAAGACATTTAAGCAATCGAGCATTTCTGTGCAACTTTGGGAGGGAAATGTGTTCACAGACAGTGGGTTTCTGCACGGAATTTGCAGGTTTTGCGGGTGAGCATCTGATTCTGGTCTGAACATGATTCCTTAAAAACTCACAACCAAGAAGGTAAGGAATTTCCTCTGGTCAGTAGCAGGGACGAGAACTCCAGACGACAGGAATTGGTGATGAATCAGCACAACAATCAATGATTCAGCTGAAAACTGAACTAAACTCCAATTCTGATGCGGTTCAAACTCACAAACTTTGAATAGCAAAGTTACCAAATTTGTAGAAATCTAACACACTTTTCACTGCACCACAGAGCTGCAGTCGCCACAATTTTACTGCACCCAAAGTTGTGGTTGTCGTGGAGAAAATGTCAACAATCACCAGGAGAGTTTTTCAAGGAGTATATCTTTTATTTGCAAACAAAAACAGTGACATTCAGAAAACAAATTCTTGAATCCCCCGAAACTTAAGGTTCTTGACATAGAGTCATAGAGTCATTGAGATGTGCAGTATGGAAACAGAACCTGTTGTTCAACTTGTCCATACCGACCAGATATCCCAACCCAATCTAGTCCACCTGCCAGCAACTGGCCCATATTCCTCCAAACCCTTCCTATTCACAAGCCTCTTAAATGTTACAATTGTACTAGCCTCACCCACATCATCTGGCAACTCATTCCATTCACGTACCACACTCTGTGTGAAAAAGTTGCCCCTTAGGTCTCTTTTTTATCTTTCCCCTTTCAAACTAAACCTATGCCCTCTAGTTCTGAATTCCCCGACCCAGGTAAAGGACTTTGTCTATTTATGATATCCATGCTCCTCATAATTTTGTAAACCTCTATAAGGTCACCCCTCAGCCTTCGATGCTCCAGGGAAAACAGCCCCAGCCTGTTTAGCCGCTTCCTATACCTCAAAGTCCAACCCTGGAAACATTCTTGTAAATCTTTCTGAACTCTTTCAAGTTTCACAACATCTTTCCGATAGGAAGAAGACCAGAATTGCACTCAATATTCCAACAGTCGTCTAACCAATGTCCTGTACAGCTGCAACATGACCTCCCAACTCCTGTATTCAACACTCTGACCAAAAACGGAAAGCATGCCAGATGCCTTCTTCACTATCCTATCTACCTGCGACTCCACTTTCAAGGAGCTATGAACCTGCACTCCAAGATCTCTTTGTCCAGCATCACTCCCTCGGACCTTACCATTAAGTGTATAAGTCCTGCTAACATTTGCTTTCCCAAATTGCAGCACCTCACATGTATCTGAAATAAACTCCATCACTTCTTACCTTTTCTTTAATCATGTTTTTCTAGCTTATCAGAATGTCCAACTGTGTTAGTCAGAATTACCTCACTTCAGCTATACAATAAACTAATGGTGTTAGTTCCCATTGTTGTTCTACTTCTGTCACTATGGTTTTTCATAATTCTACTTAATATTATTCGACTGTCACTATTAGGTATTCTACTGCCACCTGTGCTACAATGAACTTCCATCCCAGACTAACCTGTCATGATTAGATACTTAGCTACCCCATCTGTCACAATGTTTCCCTATTCCAAGCTGACTCTACTAACTACTGATTAGATATTTAATGTCATATCTTTCCGTCTACAAGCGTCTCAAGCAGGCTAACTTAACTATCAATTAATTATTTAAAGTCATGTCCTTAGTATGAATTGTCACGACTTGTCTCAAACTGCTATGATGATATTGAGTCGGTGAGGCTGACTTTACTAATTGTTTTTATCTCAGCTTGCTATAGTAACCTTTCAGCCCAGTCTGACTCTGCTATTTGGTGTAGGAGCGTTCCACTATTTTTATCCCCTCCTGCCACACTGGCTCCATCCTGACCCAGTGACCTTTTGACGAGTGTAACATTCCGCAGACTCCTTGTAACAGATCGCCAGTAGTTTCCATGTCTTTACCCTTCCCATGATTTCATGCTCTGTATTTTCTATACAGTGTTCCGTTCTTTCATCAGACATCTGTTGAGCTTCACCCCACTTTCCAGTACCTGGTCCTTATCCATGTGTGCTCTAGCTTCTCAAGTATTCGGTTAAATACTCCTGAAATGTTTTGATGACTCTTACCTTTACCACACGGTCACACAGTGAATTCCAAATAAACAACACTCTAAGAGTGAAAACTCTCTTCCTAAATCTCGTCTGAACATCCTCTCCCTTGCGTTTAACGGAGATTCCTGATGGTTAACTCTTCCCATAAGAAGTTTGTTCCTATCACACATACCGATACCCTTAATGTGCACCTTAAATACTTCCTCACTCAACCTTCTCCACTCTCAGATAAAGAGCCTGAGCAGAGCTCGTCTATCATCGTCACGGCGACAGTGTTGTGCTGGAAAAGTACAGCAGGTCAGGCAGCATCCGAAGAGCGGGAGAATCGGCGTTTCTGGCATAAGTCTTTCATCAGGAATGAGTCTTGTGGGTGGGGGCTGGGAGATAAATGGGAGGGGGTTGGATTTGGGTGCAAGGTAGCTGGGAAAGCGAATGGTGGTTCGAGGCAGGGGAGGAGGTGATATGTCAGACGGGGAGAGATGTATGGGTCCGGAGGATGGTGCTGAGTTTGATGCTTCAGACTGTAATCATGTGTGGCGAGGGGAAATGAGGAAGCCGTGGAAATCCACATTTTTCCCGTGTGGTTGCAGGGTCCCAAGGCAGGATATGAGGCGTTCATCTTCTAGGCGTCAGGTGGTAACGGTTTGGTGGTGGCTGATGCCCGATACGTCGATTGTCCTGTTCTGCAATTCACATGACAGGAGAGATGTGAATAACAAAGACAAAAAAAGGACAAATACTTATAGATACAGAGTTAATGGAATTAGACACAGTGCATACAGAAACCATTTGGCCAGGTGAGTCTGCTCTGTGCTGTGGAAGAGATTCACACTCCCCCACTCTATCTTTCTAAACCCGCATTTATGATCCACATACAAAAATAGAAATTGTTCCAAAAGCTCAGCGAAATCAGAGAGAAATCAGAGTTAACATTGCGAATTAAAAACAGTTCGGAGGAAGGGTATATTAACCTAAAACGGTCATTCTGTTTTCCCCGAGCTGCAATTCTGACTTTTGACTCTGATTTACAACACTTTCAGTCCATTTAGATTTCGTTTGCCATTGACCTGAATTGCACACCTTTGTACTATGGGAAGGAATTGGAGCAGCCAGAGGAAACTCACAAGGGAGAGAGAGAGCATGAGAGTGAAAATTCCACACAGTCTGGAATCAAATGCGGGGTTTCTGGCGCGGAAAGGTGCAGTTCTACCCACTGAGCCCTCCCAATATGCAAGCATTCATCCTGGAAGCGAATTGAACCGGATCTCACGCATCGACAGGCGGTGGTACTATCCAGGAATTTTCTGCAAAAAGAAGCCTATTTGGTATTACTGGAAATTAACATTCGCTTAACTATCCAAACACTTTTGAACAATTCTTGGCCTACAGCCTCGTCCGTCTTGGCATCACAAAATTCACATCTGAATACTTCTGAAAGTTATGAGGATTTCTGCCTCTCCAACCTTTGCATGCACTGAGTTCCATATTTCAACCAAACCGCTGTTTCAAAACATTTGTCTGCACATTCACTCAAATCTTTCCTCTTCTATCCTTAAGTCTATGCCACCCTGCCTTTCCCCCGTGATCGATCTCACCAGCAAAGAGAAACGTTTATCTCAGTCTACACCATCCATATTCCTGATAATTTTGTACATCTCAATCATGTCTCCTTTCAATTTCTTCTGCTATAAGAAAAACACCTCCAGACTATCCTATTTCCGTTTATAGTTGAAACTCTTCTACCCAGACAATATCCTGGTAAATCTCTCCTGCATCATTTCCAGTGCTATCATATCCGTGGTATCATGCGAATTGCAGAACTGCACACAATAGACTAGATAGAACAAATGAGCAAGTTAAACAAATGATGTAGAAGTCCACAGAAAGAGGTACTTTCAAATAAATTTTCTTTTCCTCACTGCTACCCTGTGTCCTTTTCCTGAGCCTGCTATTCCAATAATCTATGGTCCATGTTGTAAAAGCTGAGACATGAGAAATGATCTCACAACCACGGTATCGAAATGGAATGATTGGTTTGAAAGTGAGGACATGGTTCTTATATGTTGGGACAGAGGCGCATGAAATGCCAAAGCTGGGAGTGTTCCTGGTCAAACGCGGGGAGGAAAGGCATATTTGTCTCCGTTTATTAGATTATTAACATACAACAGCAGCATTAACCCGCACTGCAGATTGGCTCAGCTGAAGCGTGTTGGAGTCTTAAGCGAGAGGTCGATTAATTGAAAGCATTCTCTGAAATTTTCCTTAACAATGCGCTGTTTTGTTACTTTGACAGTAAGAGCTGTTTTTGATCACATCGTCTCCAAATCAGCCTTTTGCTCCCAGTAAACACTCCAATCCAGCGTACATCACTTTCATTCCGACACAGCCACATGTCATATTCGAATTCCCTCTGTGACAATTGGAATTGACAATGTCATTCTCTGAGATGTATCAATGTAGCATGAAGTTGGTACTGTATTGAACACAGAACAGAGAACACAGAAAGTTTACAGCCCTAGAACAGACCCTTTGGACGTCGAAGCCTGAGCTGATCCACTGTCGAAACCTATCACCCAATTCCAAACAAACTGTATCCTTCTGCACCCCATCTACTCATGCATCTGTTCAGACGCACCTGAAATGAATCTACCGTGCTTGCCTCTACTACCTCTGCTGTTCATCACTATCCAAGTACCTATCACCCTCTGTGTAAAATACTTCCAACGTCGAACTCTCTTAAACTTTTCACCCTCATCTTGAACATGTGACATCTCATTATTGAATCCCTCATCTTGGGATAAAGCTTATCTCTATCCACCCTGGCTATACCCTTCATGATTTTGTAGACGTCAATCAGGTCCCCGTCAATCTCATTTTCTTTAATGAAAATAAACATTACCTACTCAACCTCTCTTCAGAGCTAGCACCTTCCATACCAGGCAACATCCACATAAACTTTCTCTGCACTCTTTCATAAACGTGCACATCGTTTTGGTAATTTGGAGACCAGAACAGTACATAGCATTCTAAATGCGGTTGAACCAAAATCTTGTACAATTTTATCATGCCAGCTCTTATACTTAATGCCCCGTCCGGTGAAGGCAAGCACGCCATATGCCTTCTTGTCCACTCAATCCACCTGTGCAGCTACATTCAGGGTACAAAGCATCTGAACTCCCAATTGGTCTGCTCATCAACTTTACCCAAGGCTCTTCTGTTTAGAGTATACTTGGCTCGAGAATTAGACTTCCCAAAATGCATCACCTCACATTTGCCTGGATTCAACTCCATCTGCCAATTCTCCGCTCAACTCTCCTGTCTATCTATATTCTCCTTCATTCTTTGACACTCCCCTATGATTTCTGCTACTCCACCAATCTTCGTGTCATCTGCAAATGTAATGGCGATATTTGGGCCAGCAACCCTTGGAGACTGGAGCATGGCAGCTGGTAGTAATTAGATTTGATGAATAAAATCTGGCATATAAACCCGCTCAGAGGAAGAGGGACAAAAAGCTTTAATTTGCTGAATAAACATTCATTCATTTCCCTTCAAAAGGGAAATCTGCCGTCCTTAACGAGACCTGCCAATATATGACTCCAGCCGCACAATAGTACGGTTCACCCATAAATTCCCTCTGACTTAGGTCAAGGAGAGTTAGGGATGAACAACAAGTGCTGTTCACACTATGATGGTCACACTCCGTGGGAGAATAAGGAAGTATAAAAAAAAACATGGATGAGGGGGATAATTGGGAGTCGTCTCAGCGTGGACTCAAATTCAACTGCTTATCTAAACTAAACAGACACAAGGATACCCACGCCACAATGAAGTCAGGTCCATGCGGGCGGAGTCTGCAGGAAGGAATTCAATTACCCGTTGAAGTGTAAACTCACTTGCTCAGTCACATAGTGGACAGGTCATTCACCACTCCCACACGTGAGAAAGAATCAGTCAGGAGACCAACCTGCAGAGTCACCATCAGGTTTACAAATGACAGCAAGGGTTTGATTCTGCTGTTATTTTCAGGTATTCATCCCATCCAAAAAATGAAGCATGTTTGTATGCCTGTTTCCAGTGGTGTACCACTCCCACTGTGTCCTGATGTTGATCAATAATTCAAACTTAGTTGTCGGAGTCATGATTTACAAGTTGTGTAGTTGACTATGCTATTAATGTCAGGGACTGCAGGGATGTAACATTCAGGTAGAAACGGAAAATGGAGAATGTAATTGAATCCAGACCGATGAGTGATAATGAATTTGGGGAGTTGAAACAATAACAGTGAGGATTCTGAGTGGTGTACTGGAACAAAGAGATCTTGGAGTGGACATTCACAGATCTCTGAAGATTGTTGGACAGGGAGATCAGTTGTTCGAAAGGGTTTTTGGCTATTTTCTATTGTTGACCACGGGCTGAGGATGATATTCGATCTTGAGCAAGCGCCAGTTTAGGAAAACAACTAAAGGAATGTGTACAAGTCTGGTCAATGCAATAGTCATTTTTAAAAAAATTGTACAATAAAAGATGGAGGGCTGAAGTATAACTCTTTGCCCATCAAGACCGCTTCACCACTCAATGCATTTACCACGGGTTCCTCTCCAAGTCATGCTGGTATGTTCCTTAGAGGGTAATTTGCAAACGGTGACGTTTCAGTGCATCTTCAACCTTGTATTATAGTCAGTAAAGTTTTTGAACATTGAAGGTTCTGTCAACAAAACCTGGATGAGTTACTCCAGTGAATCTTCTAGGTGGTGCACTCTGCTGCAATTGTGCCTTAGCAGTTAAGGGAATAAATATTCAGGTATCGAAGAATGTACAGTTAAGTGACTGCATTGTCGTGGAGAGTGCCCAGTTCCTTCAGTGGCATTGAAGCTGCACCCACCGAGGCCAATGGAGAGAGTTCTGTTAAATATCTAAATTGTGCGTTGCGAACAACGTAGGCTTCACGGAGACAAGAGTTGAGTTAATAATCAAACAAAGTCGACCGACGGACATGTTATTGTAGTCAACTTCTTTATATGGGCGGTCAGGTTCCATTTCTCCTAAATACTAGCTCCCAGGACGATCACACTGAGGAATTCAGTTACAATGAAGCCATTGAATTTCAATCGAATATGATTAGATTCTCATTTGTCAGAGTTATCATTGCTGCATTTGGTCCTTCTGTGGATCAATCCGGTTCCAATCGCTTTCTGATTTCAAGTTCCAATTCCCATCTGCGCCTGAAATGTCAACCCGTTTCCTCGCGGAAATTTCTCCACCTGTCTTAATAATATGTAAGGACGCTGTAAGGGAGAGCAGAGATTTACAAATGTGTTGCTAACTCTGTATAAAATGGAGCTTCGTGGAATGATTGGTTCAGCTGGGATTATTATCCTTGAAACAAAGGAGGTGGAGGGGAGCTCTATAATCACATAATAACATTTATAAACGTTCAATATTCATTGGATCTTGACAAGGTAGACACAAGCAGGTGTGAGGAGAGCACCAATCGACATGAACACAGAATTAGATATTGCCTATTTAATTCAGAAATGATTCTTTGCTCGGGGTCAGAATGTCTGTGGCATTTTTGCGGCACCCACTGCTGAGGTTGAGTTGTTGGGTATTTTCAAACTGTGCCACATAGTTAATCAGAAAGATGATGAAACTTTGTCGGGGTAAGTGAGCAGAATCGAGTTGAAGATTATCAGATCAACCATGAGTTTTTTGAATGGTGGGGTAGACTCAATGGGCTGAGTGGCATACTTCCACTTTGTTTAACATTTGGTCTGACGCCCTATTTTATTCATAAGTTTAGAATTGTGAGGAGATGGGCTGAAGGGATAGTAAACGTTTATTAAACAGATCAGGCAGATCAAGAACAAGGCTCATAAACTCAGGAAGAAGAAATGTGCTGTGGCCTGGGTGTAACAAATGACACTGGGCACAGCACAGGTGGCTGTGTACAGAAGCTGTGATTGCTGAAGAAAGTTGGTGGACCTTATACATTTGGCAAGTCAGTGATCACGCTGGATGATGAATCGTTGTATGAGTCACACACAGCAGAAATTTGTGGAAGGATGAAAGGTTCGTTTCATTGGAGAAGTTTTTTGCTGTTCCAATACCGAGTGACTGTTTGAAATATTGATCAGATCATTGTGTGAAGTGTTTGGTTAAAATACTCATGAACAACCCCATTGGATAAATTCGTGCTCCCGATCTCTTGTTATCTGTTTCTCTTTCTTTCTAATAATGATTCCTTCTGCTTTCACATCCAAGGTATAATGTACATACAAACAGCAATGGTTCCTGCACAGATCCGTGTGGTAAACCCACTGGTGAAAGAATTTCAAATACAAAAACAACCCTCCAACGGTTGTGGATCCAATTTGACTACTTGCCTTGGATGCCATTGGTGTGTTGGACCAGCCTTCCATGTGGGACCTTGTCAAAGGCAATAGTGAACTCCAAGGAACCCACATCATCTGCACAGCCCTCATAGTGATTTCAAAGAAAACTCAGCTGAATTCATCAGACGGGATCTTCCTTTACCAAATCCGTGCTGACTATCCCTAGTTGTTTCCTGCCTTTCCAATTATTGATTCATTCTGTCCCTCAGAATTGTTTCCAATAATGTCCCTCCCACTGCTGTCAGACTATCTGCTCTGTAATTACCTGGCCTATCCCTGCTGCCCTTCTTGAACAAACGTACCACATTAGTGATCCTCCAGTCATTCGGCACTTCACCTGTGGACAGCAAAGTATTAAATATATCCACCAGGGCCCCAGCAATCTCCTTTTTTTACCTCCCATAGCAGCCGGGGATACATTTCATTGGGCACTGGGAGGTTCTCCACCTTTATGCCTGTGAAAACATTTAATACCTCCTCCTTATTGATCTTAACATATTCCCGAACCTCACCATCTCAACAGAAATCCGCGTCTACAATGTCTTTCTTCTGTCTGAATATAGATGGGAAGTATTCATTTAAGGCTTCACTTACTCCCTCTGGCTCCATGCCCAGATTATCCCTTTGGTTTCTAACAGGTTGCACTCTTTAGCTGGGAATCCTCTGACTCTGACTGTAGTTATAAAATATCTTATAACTTTTCCTTAATACTGTCTGTCAAGTATATTTCATGGCCATTGCTTGCCCCTCATTTTTAAGGACCCCTTACCCTTTCTATACTCGTGAAGAGCTTCACCTGTTTTTATTGAACTGTATTTTGTCTATCAAAATCACGATATCACTTGATCTTTATTCACTGGACTTGCTGCCTTTGTCATTCCCACTTTACTAACACACTGGCCATAGATTCTCACTGTATCACTTTCACATGCTCCACTTTCCAAATATAGCCCTAACTGCAGGTAGTTCAGCCCAGTCTCTCTTTGCCACATCCTGTCTCATTATAGGAGACTCACTTGTGAGTGGGGCAGACAGGAGACTGTGTGGCTGCAGCAGTGACCCCAGATGGTGTGCTGCCTTCCGGGTGCGAGTGTCAAGGAGGTCTCTGAGCGGTTACGGAACATTCTGAAGGGGAGGGTGAACAGCCAGACGTCATTGTGCACATCGGTCCACATGAGAGAGATAGACAAAGGGATGGGGTCCTGTGAAATGCGTATCGGGCATTAGGTAAGAAGTTGAAAAGCAGGACCTCAAGAGTAGTGATCTCCAGATTACTCCCAGTGCCACGTTCCAGTGAGGATAGAAATACAAAGATAGGCCAGATGGATGTGTGGCTGAGGAGCAGATGTTGGGGGTAGGGTTTTCAGTTCTTTGAGATCTCCTCTGGGGTAGAGGTGACCTGACAAAGGGGCGGGGGGCGGGTTGGACCTGAACCAGAGGGACATCAGTATCCCTTCGTTAGGGATGGATGGGGGGAGGTTGGCTGACTGGCAACGCATGAGGCCTGACTGGTAAGGCAGATGAGCTCCGAGCATGGTTTGGCACTGGGGACAGTGATATTCCAGCCATAACGGAAACATGGCTGACAGATATAGGACATAGATGCAATGCTGGGCAAGGAGCAGATACATTCAAAGCTTCAATCCCACCATCTTGTGAGGGTCCTGCTTTCCCCTCTGCTGCAGTGGTCCTCACTGAGACAAACACTACATCGGACAAACAGGAAGAAAGTTAGCCACCAGGATACACTGACACCAGCTAGCCACAAAAAGACACGACCCTCTCTCCCTCGTAGCCTACACAAGGATGAAAAAGCCTTTATAAACGGACTTGGATGTGGTTGTGGAAGAATGGATTAGTAATTTTGCCAATGACATGGAGGTTGCTGGAGCGGTGGATAGTGTGGAGGTCGGTTGTCGATTATAGCAGGATATTGATAGGATGAGGAGCTGGGCTGAGGAGTGGCAGATGGAGTTCAATCTGGAAAAATCTGAAATGATTCATTTTGGAAGGTCGAACTTGAATGCAAAATGCAGGGTTAAAGGCAGAATACTTGGTAGTGTTGTGGAACAAAGAGATCGTGGGTCTCTCAAAGTTGCCACCCAAGCTGATAGGGTTTTTATGAAGGAATATGTTGTGTTGGCTTTCAATTGCTGGGGGATTGGGTTTTCAAGCTGTGAGGTTATGCTGCAGCTCTATAGAGCCCTGGTTAGACTTCACATGGAATATTGTGTTCAGGTCTAGTCCCCTCATTACAGGAATGCAGAGGACGCTTTAGGGAGGGTAAATTGTTGATTTACCAGAATGCTGCCTGTGCTGGAGAGCATGTCTTATGAAGAAAGGTTGAGGGAGGCAAGTCTTTTGTCATTGAAGTGAAGAAGGGTGAGGGGCGACTTGGTAGAAGTGAAAAAGATGACGTGAGACACAGATAGAGTGAATAGTGAGAGACTTCTTTATACCATGGCATAAATGGCTCTTGTATGTGGGCATAAATAATTTTAAGGTAATTGGTGGATTTGTAAGGAGAATTTTCAGAGATAAGTTCTTTACACAAAGTGTGTTGCATGGTTGGAATGCACTACCAGCGGTGGTAGGTGAGTCAGATACAAGAGGAACATTTAATAGACTCTTGGAAAGGCAGATGTATGGCAGTAAAATGAAGGGTATGTAGGTTAGTTCGATCTTACAGACTGATAAAAGGTTGGCATGGCATCATGGCCGAAGGGTGTTGTACTGTACTGTTCTGTGTTCTACGTTCCGTGTGGTAAACTGGGTAAAAAGCCCAGAGTTGAAACTTTATTGCTGGAACAGCACAGCAGGTCAGGCAGCATCCAGGGAACAGGAGATTCAACGTTTCGGGCACAGGCCCTTCTTCAGGAATGACCTGTCATTCCTGAAGAAGGGCCTGTGCCCGAAACGTCGAATCTCCTGTTCCCTGGATGCTGCCTGACCTGCTGTGCTGTTCCAGCAATAAAGTTTCAACTTTGATCTCCAGCATCTGCAGACCTCACTTTCTCCTTAAAAAGCCCAGATCAATGTAAAAGGATACGGCATTCAGGAGGAGAGAGGGAACTGGATGCAAAATTGGATTGATGGTAGGAGACAGAGGGTGATGGCAGACATAATGTTTTCCTGACTGGAGGCATGTGACCAGCGGTGGAGTGGGTCCCCTGTTGTTTGTCATTTGGATAAATGGTTTGGATGGGAATATTGGTTTCCTGGTAAGTAAGTTTTTTTGGGGAATACTGAAATTGGTGGCAGAGTGGACAGTGAAGAAGGTTATCTATGAAACAACAGGATGGACAGTAATGCTGGGATTGTGGGCTGAGGAATAGCACATGGAGTTTATTTAGATAAATGTGAAGTGTTCCATTTTGGTGAAACAAACCAGGGTGGGACTTGTACAGTTAATGTTCGGGCCCTGAGTAATGTTGCCAGTCAGTGACCCAGGGATGCAGGTACACAGTTCCTTGAAAATGGCGACAGTTAGACAGGCAGGTGAAGCTGGTGTTTCGGATGGTTACCTTCATACAAGACATTGGTGCGGCCTCCATAAAAGCGTTGTTGATCAGTCGGAAGAACTCATCAGGTTCACTTAGCTCCTTTAGGGAAGAACATCCGACATTCTGACATGGTCTTGCCAACATGTGAATCCAGGCCCACAGCAATATGGCTGACTCTGTGCTATACTCTGGGTAAATACCAGTGGGGCAAAGAATGCCGGTCCAATCAGTAACACCCTCATCCCATGAATTAATAAATAAAAATACATCTGTCCTTCCCTACCTCTGCAAACCCCTCCAGCTGCAGCAATTCAGACTGGCTTTGTAACACCGTTCAGGCCCGCACCACTCTCTGTAACACTCTCACCACCTCCAGCACCTTCACCTCTCCCTGTTCATATCATGTCATTAAACCCTGACAGTGATTCCTCTTTCCATTGCCCTCCCTCCTGCTAGCAGACCCTTTGCAATTCCTTTAACACTTACTGCTTAAACTCTCTCATTTCAGGATTTAAGTAATTTGTGGTAATCGTCTAAGCCTCATAATATGACATGATCCATTTTGTCTTGAGTGAGGGATGGGTGGGAATGTCTTGCTGAGGTTTTGTCTGTTTCAATGGAAAGTTCTTTTGTTGAGTGTTTTACACTATTCCTTCAAATGTTTTTTCCATTACCCAGTTACAGACACACGTTTCAGTCTGTTTAGCCTGTTTACCTTGGTCAGTTCTCCTCCCAAACTCATGTCAGTGGCTGTTTTTGTTTCGAGATGTAACTTGTCCTTTCTGTGATTCAGTTTAAAACTTTATATTTCTTTAAACAGCACTTTACCCAATTTCCCAGGGGATCTCCCCAGGTGACATTACTCACTAAGTTTCATGATACAATGGTCGCTCTGAGATATTTACATTCCTCGCCAGTGCACAATGTGTTATTCAAAGAAGCACTGAAAAAAAATTTATAATCTCCTCTCCAAATATCACTCTTGTTAGTATGATTATCAAGATTATATGAATATTGAAGTTTCACTAAATTATCACAATGCCTTTATTGAAAATTCCAATGAGCTCCTCTTTAATGCAGTGATGAGCAATGAAATGCTGTTCGGTGGCTAAAACTGTTCTGCTGCTTGTGGCTTTGGCAAGTAGTAGCCAGAATTTACATGCAGACTGATCTAATTCATGATCTGCGGCCAAATGCTTTCTCTGTAATGGCTTTGTTATCCATTATTGTTCGTGTTGCCCATTTTGACTGAATTTCCGCATGATTGTAAAACATTGAATATTTATGTTCCAAATTTTGTTCGCCCGGTAACCACGTCTCCCTGGTGCCTAAATCTATTTTATCTCTGTGTCACAAATTAGGCTACCTTGTTGCAGAGACTTTGTCCATTCCATAAAAAAACATAATTTACTCTTTCCCAAAATTTCCTGTCACAAATCGATTCACTAATGTACAGTAAAATTAAAATTTGTGCCTTCCTGTTCCTTTCTGCTTGTCTTCAGCTACAATCCGTGCTGTTCACATGCGTCATCTTTTCTATTTGGATTTGGAAACCTCCCTTCACCTGAACCCTCTGTCAGTTCAAAGCTCTGTCCATAAACCTACCGACATGATTGGCCAAGATACTGGTCCCAGCTCAGTTCCACTGGGATCATCCTAATTGATTTTTTTTAAAAAACAGGTATGGGATGATGGTATCTCTGGCTGACCAGCCTTTCTTGCCCAGCCCTAGCTGCCCTTACGCTGAGTAACTTGCTTGTCCATTTCAGAGGGTAATTCGGAGGCAAACACTTTGCTGTGGGTATGTCGTGCAGACCACGTGAGGATGGGCAGATGTCCTTCTCTGAATGGCAAGTGTTTGGATTTATTGTACATCAGTGTTTGGATTTATAGATTTTCAATTACTATTTTAAAAATAATTTATTTCAAATTCTACCATTTCAGATGATGTGGTTCAAACCTGCCTCTCCTGAACTTTAGCTGAGGTTTGGGGTACATGCTCTAGCAACAACATCACTCGGCCGTTACTTTGTCTGCTCACAGGTTATTTATCCCTGAACACTGATACCAGTGTATCATGAAGCTAAACCTGTTTTCCTTCATGATTGTTTGATCCTGATACCTTCCAGCACTCTGGTGATATCACTCAGTCTCTCTCCATGTGTAATCTCTTACTGTGTGGGTCCAATTGCTGCCTCTGTCAGCGTCTCTCACTCTTGCAGCTACTCCAGATCCTGAGCCCGCAGAATTCTGCACTCCAGAGAGACGCAGCAGCACAGGCCAGGGATGGACACTGGGATTTTCCAGATCTCTGTGGGAAACAGTACTATTCTCCATGCGTAACCCTCACTGCATCAGTCTAAGCTCCCATTTTGTCTATTTCTCTGTCTCCTGCAGGTAGTCAGGATGTTCCTGACTCAATAGATTTCCCAGATGCCGGGTGTCCCATCCATCACCACGTTGAAAATGGTTAGTCAGCCAGACAGACAAAGAGCAGGGAGATCTGGAGCCTTCAATAAATCCTGCAGTGAGGTAAGATCACTCAACATGCATAGAGCAGAGAGCATCCAATGTTTCCCACTTGCGTCAGCATTGTCCTTCACAGTCACAGGAATATGCTGCCCCTGAAATCTTAATTAATCTCTCTTTTAAAAGAATCCCACTTGCCCGACGTCCCTTTACTTGCAAATAGCCTCCACGAATCAACGTTTTGACAGTTTTGCCTAATAGCTTCTGGACTGGGGCAAGGCCAGTTTCGATCTTTAACTTGTGGACCAGGCCTGTCCTTTTCCATCGCTATTTTCAAACTAATAGAATTGTGGTGGCTTTGCCAAAGTGCTGCCCCACAAACACTTCAGCCCCTTTCTCTCCCTTGTTTCCCGAAGGGAGGTCAGGTTTCATCCCTTTCTCCAGTCGGAACAGTTACATACTGACTGAGACAGTTTTCTTGAACACACTGAACAAATCCCTCCCATCCAAGCTGTGAATATTATGGCAGTCCCAGTCTAGGTTTAGAAAGTTAAAATCCCCGACCATTACAACCCTATCATTCTTACAGATATCCGAGATCTCCGACATATTTGCTGCTCAATTTCCCACTGACTACTGCGGGCCTGTAGTGCCGTCATATCAAATTGATCATCCAGCCGTATTTCTTCGTTCTACTAATACAGCTTCACTGTATCCTCGGGAATATTCTCTCTCAGTGCTGCAGTGATGTTTTCACTGATCAAAAACACCGATCCCCCTCCTGTCTTGCCTCCCCTTCTATCCTTCCTGTAGCATCTATCCCGGGAACATTGAGCTGCCTGTCCTGCCCCTCCCTCAGCTGTGTTTCTGTAATTCCAGTGATATCCCTATCCCATGCTCCCATCCATGCCGTGCGTTCATCTGTATAACCTGTTAGTCCTTTTACATTAAAGTAAATGCAGCTTAATTGATCAGTTTTCCCTCATTGCCTGCTGCGCTCTTGCCTGGCTTGTCGATTGAAATGACTCTCTTGAAATTCTGTCCCAGCCTCAACCTTCAGACTGCAGCCTGAGACCATCCCCCTCACTGTAGACAACGCCCTCACCTTTCATGTCATCTGCAAACCTACTAATGATACCTTCTGCTTTCACATCCGAGTGATTAATGCCCATAAGGAACAGCAATGGTTCCTGCACAGATCCCCGTGGTACACCCGTTGGGCAAAGGCTTTCAATCACAAAACCAACCCTCCAACAATTTTGGATCCAATTTGGCAACTTGCATTGGAAGCAGAGGGGCACCAGTATTACTGGAAGGAGATTTGCTAGTGTTACCCAGCAGGATTTAAACTAGTTTGGCAGGGAGTTGAGACTCTGAATTAGAGAGGGCCCATCAACTAGTCAGGGGAAAATATATCAGCCATCGAGAGCAAGTTTCCGATCCAGGGCACAGTTTCGGGAGGGAAAAGACTTCTGGTTTAAAGGGCATTAATTTCAATGCACGAGACTTGACTGGTAAGGCAGACAAGTTCAGACCATGGATTAGCTCTGGGGACTGGGATATTATAGCCATAACAGAAACATGGCTGAGAGAAGGGCAGGACTGGCAGCGCAGTGTTCCAGGATACAGAAGCGACAGGCGTGACAGAAGGACAAGTAAGCGAGGAGGTGGGGGTGGGGGGGGGGTGGGGCGGGGGTTGTCCTTTTGATGAGGGAGAATGTCAAAACAGTGCCGAGAGACAATATTGTTAAGCAGTCCTTAAGTTAGAAACGAAAAGGGGTTGGTAAGTCTGCTGGGATGGTGTTCTAGACCCCCAAATAGCGAGCGGGTACGAGAGGAGAAAATGCGCAGTGAGATTGCAGGGTCCTATAAAAATAATAGAGTATTATTGGATGGAGATTTTAACTTCCCATGGATTTACTGGGTCACCCAGAGTGTAAAAGGACCATACGTGGTGGAATTTGTCAAATATGTCTAAGAAAGTTTCCTAAATCAAGATGTAATGGGCTCTGTGCGACTCAGTCGGATGCAACACGAGACCTCCCCTCAGAAAAAGAGGTCGGCCAAGTGACTGAAGTGTCAGTCGGAGAGCATTTTGGGTCCAGTGACCACAACTGTCTTTGTTTTAAGATAGTTATGGAAATGAGTATACATTAGATTGTAAAGGGGGGAATTGGGTTCCTTAATTGAGTGCAAGACAAACGATTCACAAACAAGGCAAGTTCATTGGGAGACCAAGAGAAGGAATGTATGAAGATTTGAGAACAGCCATAAAGGCGTCATGCTGTGAAGTTATGGAATTGAATACTAACTCCTCCAGGCTGTAACGAACCAAAGTGAAATGTGAGGTGTTATTCGAGCCTGGGTTGTGCTTCATTGGAACATTGCAGTATCCCAGGACTGAAATGTTAGCATGAGAGCAAGGTAGGTTATTGAAATGGGAAACAATGAGACAGTCAGGGCTCTTCCTACAGACAGAGTGGCAGTGTTCCTCAATGCAGTCTTTGTTTGGTCTCCCCAATGTAAAGGAGACTGCATTGTGAGCAGCAATGACAGGAGACTGGATTGAAAGATTACAAGTGAAATGCTGCTTCTTCTGGAAGGTGTGTGTTGGGTTGTTAAGAAATGAGGAAAGAGTTAGCGATCATTTCAAATGTCCAAATGCATTTCTTCTTACATGTAGACTACATAGTTCCACAACGTGGAGAGAGTAAGTACTACAGGTGCGAAAGGCCAGAGTTAATAAACTTGGAGCTGGATAAACACAGCAGACCAGACAGAATCAGAGGAGCAAAGAGGCAATATTTTGGTCTTGGTCCTTTTGTCAGGACTGGCGAGGTTGGAGGGGAGCCCAGAAATGGAGCGATGGGATATGGAAGGGCGAGGTATAAGCATGATGGTGCGCATACATGCAGGTATGAGGTTACTGTGACTGGTCAGTGGGAAGGTTGGAGCAGATATGTGAGTGAGAAGATGAACAGGTGGGTCTGGTCAAGGAGAAGGGACATGGGATAAGGCTGCGTGTGGAGGGATTTTGATGTTGCTCCTGTCAATATTGAGGTCATTGGGCTATCAGTTCCAAAGGCAAACTCTCAGGTGGTGTTCCTCTGACAGTGGACAGGCTGAGGATGGGCATATCCCCGGACAAGTTGGAGGGGGAATTAAAATGGAAGGTAACGGGTTGGTCGTTGTGTTCAGAGCACTGGTGCTCCATACAGAGCCTGATCCTGCCCCAGCAAGCACGTCTCCAACTCCCGATGTGGTCTCCATTCTATCAGGGAGACCAAAGGGAGATTCAGGGACATATTCATGGAGCAGCTCCTCTCTGCACGCTTTAACCAACCCTACATTCCAGTTGCCATTCATTTCAGTTACTCGCTCACACCCATCCACCCCTCTTGCTCATCCAGCGACAGGTCCATCCTTGACCTCCTCTACTGTCAGATTGAGGGCAAATAGAAACTAGGGAACACAACATGATCTTTCAGCTTGTGAGCTTACAGTTCACTGGTCTCAATACTGACTTCACTGCATTCAAAATCTCTCCACCCACAGCCTTATTCCATGTTCCCCTTCCCTGAACTGACCTAAGCAGTCCGCCTTCCTCTTCGCATATCCGCTGCACCCTTCCCACTGACCAATCACATTATCACCCTACTTGCATCCCCTATCGTCATCACATCTACGCTTACCTCAGCCCCACGTCCCTCCCTCTATTTACTTCCCGGCTCCCCTTCCCCCGGCCCAATCCTAATGAAGTATTTCAGCCTGAAACGTTGACTTTCCTGATCCAAGGATGCTGTCTGACCTGCTGTGCTTTTTCAGCTTCGTATGTATTGCTATATCCGCAGCAACAGACTTTATTATGCTTTTTATACATTTTATTTTAGTCTGTTTACTGACAAGCTTATCTCAACATTCTCACTACAGGGTCAAGGAAACAGTCTCTTTGTCACGAATGCTCCTGTCCGCTTCGAAATGATTTCCTTTGTTTTAACCGTACTTTAAAGTCTGCTGTTCGCAATAGCATTGTAAATGTAACTCTTGTTATGCTGTAGCTTAATCACACCACACCCAATATACTTCACAACTTCCTTGTTCTTATACTCCACACATCTATTCATAAACGTAAGGATCCATTACGTCCTTCTATACAACAGTTTCAACTTGCCTGACCATTTGTAATTTCCAGTCTTTTGTGTCCCTCTCTCTTTACATTTACCAGTCCTCCCTCACTCCAAAATTTCCTGAAAGATCACCAGCAATGCCTCCACAATCACCTTCCGCATCTCTTTAGAACTACGGTGTGTTCTCCAACTGGTCTCGCTGATTGATCCAACTTCATCTTCCCCAGCTCCTTCTCCTTACGGGTGGTCACTATACTCACCTCTACTCTCTGACTGTCTTGAAGTTCTGACATTTTGCTGGTGTCTTACACCGTGAAGATTGTTGTAATGTATTCAATTCCTCTGCCATTCCATTGCTTCCCATAACTATTCAAGCTTCATTTTCCAACATTCCTTTGTTTGTTCTTTACTCCCTGTCTTCCTTGGTATATGTCTAAAAATCTCTTTCAATGTTCTATTACATGATTAACAAGCGTAATATCAGATTTCACCCTCTCCTCCCATTTGCTGTTCTTTGTTATCCGTGCTGGAAGTTATAGGCTTCGTAATCGTCTAGATTCCCAATAATCTTCACCACATTGTGCGCATTTTCTTTTACTTTTATGCTGTCCCTGAGTTCGTTATCATGCACGGCTGCCTTGTCTTTCGCTGAATATCTATCTTCTTACTTGGGGTTAATTTCTGATGTTCTGCTGAATTATCTCCAGAAACTCCTGTCATTGCTGCTTCACCATATTCCCGTGCACAGCTCCCCTTCCGACTAACTCTGGCCAACGCCATCCTCATGTCTTTTTTGTTACATTACTCAATTATAAGCCATCTCATGCAAAAGTGAGCATTAGATGTAAACTGAAGGAGGGAGGATTGAGACATTGAACACGAAGAACGATTGGAGGATTTATTAACTAGATGGAAGACAGTGACAGAGAGAGAGAAAATATGGACGTGGAGATGTAAAAATAGGGAAGTCTACATGATTGATAAAATTAGATGTGCTTCCGTATTTGGTTTGACAATTCCTTTGTGCTGTGGTCCTTTGTACAGTATATGTGCAACAGATTAATCTGGTGAAATCCTGGATTTGATGCCAGAACTTTTATCTCCATCAATATTACAGGCACCAACTGTTGACAGAACCCAGCATATGTTTCCTGGTAGAAAATGGATTAACTGAAACAAGTTGGAACACCAGAAGCAGGAACATATAACATCTGAGGAGAAACAAAAGTGTTCATAACGACGATTACCCCATTTTATCCTGAACTGATTTATATCTCAATATTCCGTCTACCTCAAAACCTGTCCACTCCCACCTTCACAATATCCCAGTCTTCACTTCTGCCTCAACACTGTTTCTAAATAAAGCATCATCCACACCTTTCCAATTACAATTCTCTTCTGGCAACTCTTCTCGTTACACATATTTGATCACAAACTTTTTCTTACCTCGACCTGGACCTATGCCAGGTGCAAAGTGTGAAGTCAGTTTGATACTAAAATGAATTTCAGTATAACCTGTAACCTCACACGAGGGAGAGGATTGTGCTGTCAGTGACCAGGAAGTGACAGTTTCATTGAACTGTCTTGATTCGGGAACTTTCTGAGCAGGAGTGGGTGTCACGTCCATCATCTCCCAATTGCAGTGTTCCAACGTATTCACACAGTGAAGGAATCCATCTCTTCCTGCTGCTGAGGGTAATACCTTCGTGCTGTCTCCATAATGGGAGGTACTGAAAATCTTCTACATATAATATGGGACAGATTGACTGGTGAAAATAAAAACATGATTAGCAGTAATAAAGTGAACTTACTCAAAAACAAATTGAATTGAAGGTTGGCAAGTTACTGCACCAAATGAGTTCCATGCGAGTTTTCAGGGAAGTGGAATTACAGCTAGTGAATGAGTTATAGAGTCATACAGGACAGAAACAGACGCTTCGGTCCAACCAGTCCATGCTAACTATACCAATTCCAAACTAACTTAGTATATCCTGCCCGCACTTGGCCCATATCCGTCCAAACCTTTCCTATTCATATACTTATCCAAATGTCTTTTAAAAGTTGTAACGACAAGAAAGAAGTATTGAATACCCTACAAATTTCTTTAGACTCTGGAATTTCTCGTTCCTGCAGACTGGAAAGTAGTTATTGTAATCCTAAATATTTAAAACCGGCGTGGGAGGTAAAACAAAAAAAGGTACCTTGATGTTAGGTCTGAGGAAAATATTTGAACCTTTTATGAGAAATTTTATAACTCGACACTTGGGAAGCCATGATGTGACTTGGTACAGTCAGCTTAGACTTAGAAACCGGAAATCATCGTTGAGAAACCTGTGGAGTTTGTGTTAGTTGATACATCCACAAGAGAGAACCAGTGGGAGTGGTGTATTTGAATTTGCAGAATACTTTTTTTACATTGTTGCTAACAAGTGAGCAAAGGAAGTTAGAGTTCATTGGTAAGATGCAGACGGGGTGATCAGGATATACCACATGGATTGAGAATTGGTCAGTGGAAGCAATGCTGAGCTTCTTGCACTTTTATGGATTGAAGGCAGTTACTCATGGGATATCACAAGTTTCGGTGTTTAAACCACAACAATTTGCAAGGCATAGAAATGATTTGGATGTGAGAAATAAACAGCATGCATCTCATTATGTATTGATTAAATAGTACAAGGTTGAGAAGTGTTGTTTTTCAAAAGGACCTGAAAGTCCTTGTTCATGAGTCACCAAAAATAGCACATCCAAGGCCGTAAGTATTAGCACCTTATATAGTATGCTGCCTTTCATTGTAATATGATTCAAGTGCATAAGTAAAGCCGTCTTCCCGTATTTGTAGGGCTTGATGAGAGAGTATTTGGGGCACTGTGAAGAGATATGATCTCCTTTGTAAGGCACGATCTCATTAACACAGACACAACTCAAGCAAGTATTAGCAGGCTAATCCATGAGGTGATGAGTCCATGAGGAGACAGTGATGGAACTGAGTATTTAATCTGTCGTGCTAGGAGACAAAGAGGGATGATTGCGTTGAAATGTGAGGGTTAGCGACGATCACATATTTCTAAAAGAGACACTGTTAGGGTGAGAAATAATTAATTTATTAGATTTATTGTCACATGTGCATAAGTCCAGTGAAAGCTTTATTTGCGAGCAGTACAGGCAGATGACAGTAAGCAAGGACACACAGATCACAGGGTGAAAAATAAACTTGGACAGAGTAAGGCGTGCAGGTTACAATGCGCAGGACATTCAAAAAAACATGATCAACATGAACAAGCTCACCATTATTTGGGGTTACAGAGTGCATTCATCAGTCTAACATAGCATACTTTATGTGCCTGAATGATCTCTCCCTACATTAATGTGCCGTCGGCATGAGGTCCTACAAGAAAAAATTAGGGAGTTAGGAGCCAACTGAACAAAGTAGGACCACGGAGGTAGTAATCTCAGGAATGCTACCAGTGTCAAGTGCTAGTCAGCGTAGGAATGATCGAATAATCAGGAAGAATGTCTGTCTTGAGAGATGGTGCAGGAAGGAGGGCTTCCGATGTTTGGGATATTGGGACCGGTTCTGGGGGAGGTGGGACTATTACACATTGGACGGTCTACATCTGGTAGATGGTCTACATCGACATTGTGTAGCCAATGTTCGATGGAGTGCATTTGCTAACACTGTTGGGAAGGGTTTGAACTAATGTGGCAGGGGATCAGGAAACAAATCTGTTTGGTGAACAGAAAGGAGGTAGTAACTAAAGCCTAAGTAATTAGATAATGAAATCAGCATAACTGAGGGGAAGAGGAGGCAGGAAGCAGAGGATAAACACAGAGGGACTTGTAGTTTTAATGCAAGAAGTATAGTAGGTAAGGCAGATGAACTTATGGCTTGGAATAGTACCTGGGAATATAATGTTATTGATGTTACTGAGACTTGTTTGAGGGAATGGCGTAATTGGTAATTAAATATCCCAGGACATTAATGCTTCAGGCGGGGTAGAGAGGAAGGGAAAAGGGGTGGATGTCAAACATCACTGGTCAAAGAAGATATCACAGCTGTGCTGAAGGAGTGCACCATGGAAGATTCGAGCAGTGAGGCAATATGGGCAGAGCTCAGAAATAGTAAGGGTGCAGTAACAATGCTGGGATTGTACTACAGGCCTCCTGACACCGATCAAGGTATAATTGTTTAGATAGATCACAGAAAGATGTAGGAGCAACAGGATGGTGGTGATAGGAGATTTTAATTTTCCCAACATTGACTGGGATTCACTTAGTGTTAGAGGTCTAGATGGAGCAGAATTTGTAAGGACCATGCAGGAGCATTTTCTAGAGCAGTGTAGAAATAGTTCAACTCGGGAAGCAGCCATGCCAGACCTGGTGTTGGGAACTGAGCCCAGCCAGGCGGTGGAAGTTACAGTGGAGGATTACTTTGGGAATAATGATCACAATTCCTTTAGTTTTACAGTAGTCATGGAGAAAGATGAGAGTGGTCCTAAAGGAAGAGTGCTAAACTGGGGGAAGGCCAACTATAGCAAAATTCGGCAAGAGCTGGGGAACGAGGATTGGGAACAGCTGTTTGAAGAGAAATCCCTATTTGAAATGTGGGAGGCTTTTGGAGAGAGGTTAATTAGTGTTCAGGAGGGGAGATACGTTCCTATGAAAATTATGGATAGAAATGGAAAGGTTAGGAAACCATGGATGACAAGTGATATTGTGAGACGAGCTAAACGGAAAAAAGAATGTGTACATAATATCTAGGTGAGTGAAGATATAGGAAGCCTTGGAAAAATATTGTGAATGTCGGACCAATCTGAAGTGAGGAATTAAGAAGGCGAAAAGGGGTCATGAGATATCCTTAGCCAGCAGGATTAAGGAAAACCATAAAGCTTTTTGGTCATATATAACGAGCAAGAGGGTAGCTAGAGAAAGGGCCCACTCAAGGACAAAGTAGAAAAGATATGCTTGGAGGCAGAGAAATCGGGAGAGATTCTTAATGAGTACTTTGCATCAGTATTCACCAAGGAGAGGGGCTTGGTGGATGTTGAGGTTAGATCTTTGATTACACTTGGTCAAGTCTGCGTAAGGAAGGAGGAAGTGTTGTGATTTCCAAAAGACATCATGAAGGATAAGGCCCCAGGTCTGGATGGGATCTACCCAAGGTTACTGAGGGAAGCGAGAGAGGAAGTAGCTGAGGCTTTAACAGATATTATTGCAGCTTCCTTGAACACGGGGGAGGTCCCTGGGGAATGGAGAATTGCTAATGGCGTCTCCTTGTTGAAGGAATAATCCAGCAAATTACAGACCTGTGAGCCTGACATCAGTGGTAGGGAAGCTACTGGAGAAGATACTGAGGGAATGGATATATACCCATTTGGAATAAAATGATTTCTCAGTGCTAGGTAGCATGGTTTTCTGCAGGTAAGGTAATGGCTTACAAACTTAATATAATTGTTTGAAGAGGTGACAAAGTTGATTAATGAGGGAAGGGATATAGATGTCACACAGATGGACTTTAGTAAGGCATTCGATAAGTTTGAGGAGAAAGTGAGGTCTGCAGATGCTGGAGATAAGAGCTGAAAATGTGTTGCTGGAAAAGCTCAGCAGGTCAGGCAGCATTCAGTGAACAGGAGAATCCAAGAAGGGCTTATGCCCGAAACGTCGATTCTCCTGTTCGATAAGTTTCCCCATGGTCAGCTGATGAAGAAGGTGAAATTGCATGGGTGGTCTAGCTAAATGGATAGAGAACTGGTTAGGCAACAGGAGACAGAGGGTAATATTGGAAGGGAGCTTCTCAAAATGGAGATCTGTGACTAGTGGTGTCCCACAGGGGTCCTTGCTGGGACATTGTTTTTTTGTGGTATACATAAATGATTTGGAGGAAGGTGTAGCTTGTTTCATTAGCAAGTTTTCAGGTGACACGAAGATTGGTGCAGTAGCAGACAGTGAAGGGGACTGTTCGAGAATACAGCAGAATATAGGTAGAATGGAGAGATGGGCAGAGAAATGACAGATGGAGTTCAATCTGGACAAATATGAGGCAATGCATTTTGTACGATCCAATCCAAGAGCGTACTATACAGTAAATAGAAAAGTATTGGGGAAAATTGATGTACAGAGACATCTAGGTGTTCAGGTCCATTGTTCCCTGAAGGTGGCAAGGCGATCAGTAGAGTGGTGAAGAAGGTGTGCGGCATGGTTTCCTCCATTGGACCGGGTATTGAATATAAGAGTTTGTATAAGACTTTAGTTCAGCCACATTTGGAATACTGCATACAGTCTGGTCGCCACACTTGCAAAACGATTAGGATGTTTTGGAGAGTGTGCAGAGGAGATTCACCAGGATGTTGCCTGGTATGTAGGGTGCCAGCCATGAAGGGAGATTGAACAAATTAGGATTATTTTCATTAGATAGACGGTGGTTGAGGAGGAACCTGATCCTTGGATGGCGAGGGATATTGAGGATCTGTTAAGGACAATAAAGAAGGCATACATTGGGCTTAAGATATCGGGCTTAAGTCAATCCTTAGATGACTAAATAAAGTGTAGAAGCACCATTAAGAGGGGAATCAGAAGCCCCAAAACATGACATGGATCTCTCAGAAAAGGTGAAAGATAATCGCAAGAGGTTCTCTAGCCCTATTAAGAGTAGAAACGTGACTCAGGATAGAATAGGTCCCCTCACTGATAAGCATGGCTGCGCTTGTGTGGAATCATCAGGAGGTGGGGGGAATTGTTTAATGAATATTTCTCCTCCATGTCTACTCAGGAGCAAATGATGCATACTAAGAAAATAAGGAAAAGAAGTGGGAATGTTTTGGTCCGCATACATATTACCCGAGTGGAGGTATTTGCTACCTTAAAGCACAATAAGGTGAATAAATCCCCTGGGCAAGAACATTTCCATCCCTGGATGTTATGGGAGGCTAGGGAAGTAATTGCAGAGAACTTTGCACAGATATTTGCTTCATCGTTTGCCACTGGAGCGGTTCCATTGTTTAAGAAAGGTTGCAAAGACAAGCCAGGGAGCTCTTAGTCAGTGAGCGGAACGTCAGTGTTAGGCAAGATATTGGAGACGATAATGAGAGACAGGATGAACCAACATTTGTAAATGCAAGGTCTGATTAGAAACAGTCAGCATGGATTTGTGTGCGGGAAATCATGTCTGACAAATCTTTTAAATTGTTTCAAAAAATTACCGCGAGAATGGATAAGGGTAGGACAATGGATGATCTGTATACGGACGTTAGTAAGACGATTGACAAGGTCCCATACGGCAGGGTAGTCAGTGAGTTTAGGTGACATGCGATCCAGAGAGAGCTAGCTAATTGGATTCAAAATTGGCTCGATGGTAAGAAGCGGAGGATGATGGTTGAAGATTGTTTCTCAGACTGGAGGTCTATAACTAATGGTGTGCCACAGGTGTCGGTGCTGAGACCTTTGTTATTTGTTATTTACATAAATGTTCTGAATGTGACTATACAAGGCATGATGAGGGCCATAAGACATAGGAGCAGAAATTGAAATATTCAGCCCATCGAGTCTGCTCCACTATTCAATCATACCTGGTAAGTTTCTTAACCCCATTCTTCTGCTTTCTCGCCCTAACCCTTGATCCCCTTTACAATCAAGAACCTGTCCATCTCAGTCTTATATATACTCATTAACGTGCCTTCTGTGGCATTTAATTCCATGGATTCACCGCTCTCTGGCTGAAGAGGTTTCTCTTTATCTCCGTTCTTAAAGCTGTTCCATTTACCCTAAGGCTGTCCCCTCGGGTCCTCGTCTATTCTACCAATGGAAACATCTTCACAACATCTATTCTGTCCAAACTATTCAGTATTCGGTAGGTTTCAATTAGATCTCCCTTCATCCTTCTAAAATCCATTGAGTAAAGATCCAGAGTCCTCAAAGTTTCCTCATATGTCAAGCTTTTCTTTCCTGGGGCCATTCTCGTGAAACTCCTATGAACACGTTCCAAGGCCAGTACATCTCTTCTGAGATACGGGGCCCAAAACTGCACAACATACTCCAAGTACTCCCAAGAAGATTACTGCATTTATGGATTATACAAAATTAGGAAGTATCGCTGTTAGCGATGAACGTTATCAGAAATAATAGAGGGATTTTAATCTGATGGGAAAGTGAGCTGAGGATTGGCAACTACAATTCAATACAAATAAGTGGGAGGTGTTACACTTTGGAAAGTAAAATAAAGATAGGGCTAATACAGTAAATGGTTAAGTTCTGAGGAGTGTTGTGGAACAGAGGGACCTCGGACCACAAGTCCATATTTCACTGGAAGAGGCATCACGGGTAGAATGGGTGGTAAAGAAGGCATTTAGCATGCTGGCCTTCATCGTTAAAAACATTGAATATAGGAGTTGGGACATTATGCTACCATTCTGTAAGTCGTTGGTGAAGCCACATTTGGAGTATTGTGTACAGTTTTGGTCATCCTATTAACCTGAAAAGAGTGCAAAGAAGTTTGACAAGGATGTTGTCAGGACTAATAGGCCAGCGATATAAGGAGGGGTGGGCCAGGTTTGGATATCATCCCTTGGAACGTAGGAGAATGAGGGGGTGTTTTTATGGAGATGCATAATATCATGATGGCCATATATAGGAAGAATGTGTAGAGTCATTTTCCCAGAGATGAGGGACTGAAAACTGCAGGGCATAGTTTTATGGTGAGAGGGTAAAGATTTAAGAAGGACCTGAGGGGCAACTTCATTATGCAGAGAATGTTTTTGAAATGGAATGGGCTGCCAGAAAAAGTGGTTGAGGCAGGTACAATAGCAACATGTTGAAAAATGAATTGATACATAGATGGGAACGGATGAGAGCGATATGGTTCAAATGTGGGCAATTGGAATTAGTTGAGTGGGCAGCATGGTCAGCACGGACCAGGTTTGGGCCAAAGGGCCAGTTTCCATGCTCGATCACTCTATGACTCAATGACACTCCATTTAAGTCAGTGACACAGTGACACTCCGGCTTACACCAGCCCACATCACGTCACTGCCAGGGGGCACTCTGGGCTACATCAGCTCACACCATGTCACTGTCAGGGGGACACTCCGGGCTACAACAGCCCACACCATGTCACTGTCAAGGGAACACTCTGGGCTATACCATCCCACACCATATTGCTCTCGGGGGACACTCGTGGATAGAGCAGCCCACATCATCCCGCCATGCAGTGGTTTCTATCATTTGATTGTCGAAGGTGAAGATGTTACCTACCTGCTTGGAAATGTTGTCTATGAGGTCAGTAATCCCCATCATACACTTTCCCTTTACTATGGAACAAGCCCGACCCTCTTTGCCGTGTAGGTAGTCGAGGGCATACCAGTTTTGCTGAGGAGATAGACATAATTCTAAGAGCATGTCCTTACCTCCTGCTAAGTCCAAGCGATCTCCTTGCCCAATCGGGTTAGACCACAAATAAGATAGTTTCAATTTTGATGTCTAATCATTCCTGCAGATCCTCCTCAGGAAAAGGGACTGAGAAATGTATAAGCCAGAAACTGTGATTTACTGTTACCCAAAGCCATACCAACCCTCCAATCTGCACAGAATACAGGTCAAAGTGAACGTTTAGTAGGGAAACCCCAGCCCCATTCCCAGGTAGTTCGGCAGGGAACAGATGTTATGAAAACTGCCCCTAAAGCTACATCACAAGGATTACCAATTTCATTAAGAACAATGAAGACAGTCGCTTTGTCTTGGCTGACAAAAATAATATCCGGGTTTAGTTTAGATAATGGAGGGGGCTTCCCAATATGAAGCAGGCCTGTCTTTGTGACTCCCTGAAAGTATGGGTAGTCCATAGCTGCAAAATATGGTCGCACTGGGCTCTTAGGGTGAAAGCTGTTCAATAGAAAGTGGTGGGTCTTTCCGTAAGAGATGTGATTATTGTCCCAGACTGGTTCCTTCCATCCCACAATTGAGAAGATGGAGGTGCTGTTAGGGGTCTCAGAGTAAGGTGTGTGCCATTAAATACCACAAAGAGCCTGAATATCCACAGTGACAGAGACACACTCCTCCAGTAGGCATATGCATGAGATGAGAGGCGCCACAGGGAAGCAGTAGCAGTTGGTATATTGGGCCAAGGCACATGGAATACACATAGTCACATTCACTTAAGTGCATCTCCATCCTGTTGTAACAAATTGGATAGACTTCCCCGGAATTATTCTAAGAATTCCACAGGCTAGCAGGTGGGGATAAGTAATAATCAAAGGAAAGATTATATCCGATAAATGCCTAACAGGTATTCCATACTCAGTAGTTGGGATCCAGGAGGAGGAAAGAGTTCAAAGAGCCCTTTGCTGATGTGAGGGCGTAACAGACGACTTCATGCTGGCTGAATATTTTATGATGAATTTGCAAAAGCAAATTGTTAGTGAAGGACGACATCTCTCCCTTTCTCTTTTGCGACGTGCTGATTTAGGCCTCATTGAGTAGGGACAACACTTACCAGGAACACCGAAAGGACAACTGAAATCAAACTGGCACAAAACACCTTGACAGGGTAAAGACCGTTGAGACATATTCTGTAAATGAACTACACGCTTTTCTTGGTACAGTTGACCACTGCAGCAGTCATTCTTGGTAACATTCCATGCATCGAAGGAATCAGTTTCTCGGGCACATAATGACATCATTTCAGCTTGAACAGTACACAGTCTCTGGGTGTTCAGGATCACACGGGTAAACAGCCCCCTCTTCAGCACTAATGCCGGCGACGAGTCCACGTAACATGGTAAGTTCGATCTTCATCATAATGGTCGTTGTGCATTAAGGATTAGGGTATGTAAAACAGAAGAAGAATTACGATTCGAAACATGTAGCTATATAAAGGTAGTCTGGTTTGTTACCAACTGATTCCGGTTCGTCTTCCAGTTCCCCATTGTCTCCATCTCCATCATCACCACCCCCACAATCCACACCCCACCCCGGAAGCGGCTCATCTAATGATCTTGGAATGATGAAGGTGAACCCAGGCTGAATGCCCGGTGACCTTAACAGCAGTTAGGCTGGTGAGGAGAACCTGGAAGGGCCCTTGACATTGAGCTTGGAGGCTGCGGCTTGTCCAAATCATGATGAGAATAAAAGAGTTAGGACATTCAACAATTGGGATATTGTTGAGGAAGGGGAGTTTCTCATAAGCAGCACAGACCTTAGAGTGAAGACCTCACAAAACATTGGTCAAAGAAAGAACACATGAGGACATATGTGTTTGAAAGGAATAGGGGAGGAAGCATCATTCCAAGGCGAGATGACAGCTCTACCTTCGATGACTTCGGCTGGGGACAAGCAAATTTTCCCCACAGGAATCCATTGTAGATGGAACAATACCAGCAGCACCACCTAACGCAGGAAAGAACTGTCTCAGAAGTCCATTTTGTAAGTTTAGTTTTCAGACTCTGGTCACAATGCTCCACGATCCCTTCAGCCTGTGGGCAATAGGCACAATGAAGTTGGTGGTGGATCCCAAAATGAGACCATAATTCCTCATTGATATCTCCAATAAAATGGGGGTGGGGGGGGGGGGGCATTGTCAGAAAGTAGACAAAAGCAAATACCAAAGCAGGTAATAATCTCCTTGAGTAAAATATTTACAACAGTTTTAGCAGTAGCGTTGGAAGTGCGGTAAGCTTCAACCCATCTCGGAAAAGAAAATGAACAATGACCAAAGCATACTTATAGTGCTGACACCTTTGCAACTCAATGGAGTCTTTCAATATCTTTTGCAGTTGGCATTAGTTGGTCAGAGGTCGACTCACCCTTGCCAGAAAACATAGAACATAGAAAGTACAGCACAGAACCGGCTCTTTCACACACGATGTTGTGCCGAGATTTAGGCCTAATGTAAAATATAATAACAATCGACGCACCCCTCAACTCACTGCTATCCATGTGCATGTCCAGCAGTCCCCAATAAATCTGCTTCCACCACTACCACTGGTAACGCATTCCATGCATTCACAGCTCTCTGTGTAAGAGAAACCTACCTCTGTCATCTCCTTAAAACCTTGCTCCTAATATCTTCAAACTGAGTTCTTGTACCAGTCAATCCTGCCCTGGGGAAAATTCTCTGGCTATTGACTCTATCTATTTCTCTCATTATTTTGTACACCTCTATCAGGTCTCCTCTCTTCCTTCATCTCTCCAGAGAGAAAAGTCTGAGCCTACTCAACCCTTCTTCATAAGGCAAGCCCTCCAGTCCAAGTAGCATCCTGGTAAACCTTCTTTGCACCCTCTCCCAAGCCTCTTTATCTTTCCTATGGTAGGGCGACCAGAACTGGACACAATATTTCAAGTATTGCCTCACCAGGGACATGTAGAGCTGCAGCAAAACCTCACGGCTCTTAAACTCTATCCCCCTGTTAATGAAAGCCAAAACACCATATGCTTTCTACATAACCCTACTCTAGTGTGGAAACTTTGAGGGATCTACGTACTTGCACACCCAAATCCCTCTGTTCCTCCACACTGCCAAGAATCCTGTCTTTAATCCTATATTCAGCATTCGAGTTCCAAAATGCATCACTTCGCATTTATCCAGCATGAACTCAATTGGCCATTTCTCAGCCCAACTCTGCATTCTGTCTATGTCACGCTGCAGCCTGCAGTAGCCGTCTATACTATCGACGACACCTCCAAGCTTTGTGTCATCTGCAAATTTACTAACCCACCCCTCAACCTCCTCATCCAAGTCATTTATAAAAACTACAAAGAGCAGAGGCCCAAGTACAGAGCCCTGTGAGACCCCACTCCAACACTGTTGTCCAGGCAGAATACTTTCCATTTACAGCCAGTCTCTGCCTTCTGTCAGCCAGCCAATTCTGTGTATATCTGTTTAATGCCTGGAAACAGAGTGTTGAGGAGGGTTGTCTGTGTATGTCTGATTAATGGTCGGTGATAGGGTGGTGGTGCAGGATTGTGTTTGTTTTTTCTGCATATATCTGCTTAATGACAGGAGACAGGCTGGTGGCGGTCGAAGGCTGCATGTGTGTATTTCTGTGTATATCTGCTCAATGGAAGGATATCAGGGTGGTGGTGGAGGGTTGTGCGTGTGTGTGTTTCTGTGTATATCTATTTAAGGGCTGGAGACAGGGTGGTAGTAGAGGGTTGTGTGAGTGTGTCTTTCTGTGTATATCTGCTCAATGGCAGGAGAACAGGGTGGTGGTGGAGGGTTGTGTGTGTGTGTTTCTGTGTATATCTGTTTAATGGCAGGAGACAGGGTGGTTATGGGGGGATTGTGTGGGTGTTCCTGCATATATCTGCTCAATGGCAGGAAGCACGTTGTTCATGGAATGTTGTGCGTGTGTGTGTTTCTGTGTATATTTATTTAATGGCAGGAGACAGGGTGATGGTATAGGGTTGTGTGCGTGTTTCTGTGTATATCTGTTTTAAGGGCTGGAGAGAGTGTGGTGGTGGAGGTTTGTGCATGTGTGTTTCTGTATATATCTGCAGTAGGCAGGGTGTTCGTGGATGGTTGTGTGTGTACATTTCCGTGTATAATTGTTTGATGACAGGAGACAGGGTGGTCAAGGAGGTCTGAGTGAGTGTGCATGTGTGTTTCTGTGTATATGTACTTAATGGCACGAGACAGTTTGGTGTGTGGGTGTGTTTATGTGTATATCTGTCCTATGGCCGGAGGCAAGATGTTCATGGAGTGTTGTGTGTGTGGGTGTTTCTGCGTATATCCTTTTAATGGCAGGAGACAGGGTGGTGGAGGGTAGATGCCTGTGTTTCTGTGTCCATGTGCTTACTGATAAGAGACAGGTTGGTGGTGGAAGTGTGTGTGTGTGTGTGTGTGTGTGTGTGTGTGTGTGTGTGTGTGTGTGTGTGTGTGTGTGTGTGTGTGTGTGTGTGTGTGTGTGTGTGTGTGTGTGTGTGTGTGTATATATATGTTTGTGTATATATTTGCTTAAAGGCAGGAAACAGGGTGGTGGTGAAGAGTACAGTGTCTGTGTTTCTGTGTCTATGTGCTTACTGGCAGGAGACAGGGTGGTGGTGGACGGTTGTGTAAGCATGTGCGTTTTTGCGTGTATCTGTTTAAGGTCAGTAGGCAGGGTGTTCGTAGAACATACAACACAGATTATTACAGCCATTCGGGCCTCAATGTTGCGCCGACCAGTCATACGAATCTGAAGTCCATCTAACCTACACTATTCCATGTACATCCATATGCTTGTCCAATGACGAATTAATGTACATAAAGTTGGCGAATCTACTATCGTTGCAGGCAAAGCATTGCATACCCTTATTATTCCCCACCTACGTTCGGGACACCACCCATGCCCTCCACCTGCTCCATGATTTTCGCTTCTCCGGTCCCCAACGCCTTATTTTCACCATGGACATCCAGTCCCTGTACACCTCCATCCCCCATCACGAAGGACTCAAAGTACTCCGCTTCTTTCTTTCCCGCCGTACCGACCAGTACCCTTCCACTGACACACTCCTTCGACTGACCGAACTGGTCCTCACCCTGAACAACTTCTCTTTCCAATCCTTCCACTTCCTCCAAACGAAAGGAGTAGCCATGGGCACCCGCATGGGCCCCAGCTATGCCTGCCTCTTCGTAGGATATGTGGAACAATCCATCTTCCGCAACTACTCTGGCCCCAGCCCCCACCTTTTCCTCCGCTACATCGATGACTGTATCGGCGCCGCCTCGTGCTCCCACGAGGAGGTTGAACAGTTCATCCACTTCACCAACACCTTCCACCCGATCTCAAATTCACCTGGACAGTCTCAGATTCCTCCCTCCCCTTCCTCGACCTTTCTATTTCTATCTCAGACGACCGAATCAACACGGACATCTACTACAAACCGACCGACTCCCACAGCGACCTGGACTACACCTCCTCCCACCCTGCCCCCTGTAAAAACGCCATCCCATTCTCCCAATTCCTTCGACTCCGCCGCATCTGCTCCCAGGAGGACCAGTTCCAAAAACGCACAACCCAGATGGCCTCCTTCTCCAAGGACCGCAATTTCCCCCCCGACGTGTTCGATGATGCCCTCCACCGCATCTCTTCCACTTCCCGCTCCTCCGCCATTGAGCCCCGCCCCTCCAACCGCCACCAGGACAGAACCCCACTGGTCCTCACCTACCACCCCACCAATCTCCATGTACAGCGCATCATCCGCCGTCATTTCCGCTACCTCCAAACGGACCCCACCACCAAGGATATATTTCCCTCCCCTCCCCTATCAGCATTCCTTAAAGACCACTCCCTCCGTGACTCCCTCGTCAGATCCACACCCCTCACCAACCCAACCTCCACTCCCGGCACCTTCCCCTGCAACCGCAGGAGGTGCAAGACTTGCGCCCACACCTCCCCCCTCACCTCCCTCCAAGGCCCCAAAGGAAACTTCCATATCCGCCACAGATTCACCTGCACCTCCACACACATCATCTATTGCATCCTCTGCACCCGATGTGGCCTCCTCTATATTAGGGAGACAGGCCGGCTACTTGCGGAGCGTTTCAGAGAACACCTCTGGGACACCCGGACCAACCAACTCAACCACCCTGTAGCTCAACATTTCAATTCCCCCTCCCACTCCACCAAGGATATGCAGGTCTTTGGACTCCTCCATCGTCAGACCACAACAAAACGACGGTTGGAGGAAGAATGCCTCATCTTCCGCCTAGGAACCCTCCAACCACAAGGGATGAACTCGGATTTCACCAGTTTCCTCATTTCCCCTCCCCCCACCCTGTCTCAGTCAAATCCATCGAATTCAGCACCGCCTTCCTCACCTGCAATCTTCTTCCCGACCTCTCCGCCCCCACCCCAGTCTGACCTTTCACCCTCACCTTGACCTCTTTCCACCTATCACATTTCTGACGCCCCTCCCCCAAGTCCCTCCTCCCTACCTTTTATCTTAGCCTGCTGGACAAACTTTCGTCATTCCTGAAGAAGGGCTTATGCCCGAAACGTCGATTCTCCTGTTCCCTGGATGCTGCCTGACCTGCTGCGCTTTTCCAGCAACACATTTCCAGCTCTGATCTCCAGCATCTGCAGACCTCACTTTACCCTTATTACTCTCTGAGTAAAGAAAATATCACTTAAATGTGTCCTATATCTGTCACCCCTCAATTTCAAGCCATGCCCCCTCGAGCTCGATGTCACCATTCTTGGAAGAAGGCTCTCTCTGTCCACAATATCTAACACTCTGATTATATGTCTCTATTAAGTCACATTCCAACCTTCTTCTCTCCAATGAAAACAGCCTCAAATCCCTCAGACTTTCCTCGAAAGACTTTCTCTCCATACCAGGCAACATCCTAGTAAATCTCCTCTACACCCATTCCAAAGCTTCCACATTCTTCTTATAATACGGTGACCAGAACTGTACACAATATTCCAAGTGCAGCCGCACCAGAGTTTTGTACAGTTGTAGCATAACATCGTGGTTCCAGAACTCGACTTCTCTGTGAAAAGCTAAAACACTGTATGCCTTCTTAACAACCCTGTCAACCTGGGTGGCAATTTTCAAGGATCTGTGTACCTGGACACCGAGATCTCTCTGCTCATCTACACAACCAAGAATCTTACCATTAGCCCAGTACTTTGCATTCCGGTTACTCGGACCAAAGTGCATCACCTCACAGTTGTCCACATTAAACTCCATTTGCCACCTCTCAGCCCAGCTCTGCAGCTGATCTATGTCTCTTTGTAACCTACAACATCTTTCGTCACTATCCACAACTCCACCGACCTTAGTGTCGTCTGCAAATTTACTAACCCACCCTTCTACTCCCTCATGCAGGCCGTTTATAAAAATGACGAACAGCAGTGGACCCAACACCGACCCTTGTGGCACATCACTAGTAACTGGACTCCAGGATGGACATTTCCCATCAACCACCTCCCTCTGTCTTCTTTCAGCAAGCCAATTACTGATCCAAACTGCTATATCTCCCACAATACCATTCCTCCACATTTTGAACAATAGCCTACTGTGGGAAACCTTATCAAACGCAATGCTGAAATCCATATACACCACATCAACAGGTTTATTCTCATCTACCTGTTTGGTCACCTTCTCAAAGAACTCAATAAGGTTTGTGAGGGACGATATAACCTTCACAAAACCGTGCTGACGATCCATAATCAATTTATTCTTTTCTAGATGATTTTAAATCCTATCTCTTATAACCTTTTCCAACACTTTACAAACAACTGAAGTAAGGCTCACTGGTCTATAATTACCAGGGTTGTCTCTACTCCCCTATTTGAACAGGGGAACCACATTTGCTATCCTACAGTCTTCTGGCACTATTCCTGTGGACAATGACGATTTAAAGATCAATGCCAAAGGCTCGGCAATCACTTCCCTGGCTTCCCAGAGGATCCTAGACTAAATCCCATCCGGCCCAGGGGACTTATCTATTTTCACACTCTACAGGATTTCTAATACCTCTTCCTTGTGAATCTCAATCCCACATAGTCTAGTAGCCTGTATCTCAGTATTCTCCTCGACAACATTGTCGTTTTCTAGAGTGAATGCTGTCGAAAAATAATCATTTATTGCTTTATCTATCTCCTCTGACTCCTCACACAACTTCCCATCAATATCCTTGATTTGCCCTAATCTTATTCTTGTCATTCTTTTATTCCTTAAATACCTATAGGAAGCCTTAGGGTTTACCCTGATCCTATCGGCCAACAACTTCTCATGTCTCCTCCTGGCTCTTCTGAGCTCTTTCTTTAGGTCTTTCCTGGCTACCTTGTAACCCTCAAGTGCCCTAACTGAGCCTTCACATGTCATCCCAACATAAGCCTCCCTCTTCCTCTTGGCCAGAGATTCCACTTCCTTCATAAACACGGCTCCCGTGCTCTACAGCTTCCTCCCTGCCTGACAGGTACATACTTATCCAGGACACTCAGTAGCTTTTCCTTGAATAAGCTCCACATTTCTAATGTGCCCATCCCCTGCAGGTTCCTTCCTCATCCTATGCTTCCTAAACCTTGCCTAATTGCATCGTAACTGCCGTTTCCTCAGCTGTAAATTCCGTGGAAGGTTGTGCTTGTGTGTGTATTTCCGTGTATAACTATTTGATGACAGGAGACAGGGTGGTCAAGGGGGTTTGAGTGAGTGAGTGTGTGTGTGTGTGAGTGTGTTTCCGTGTATATGTGGTTAATGGCATGAGACAGTTTGGTGTGTGGGTGTGTTTTTGTGTATGTCTATCCAATGGCAGGAGGCAGGGTGTTCATGGAGTGTTGTGTGTGCTTATGTGTGTATGTGTGTGTGTGTGTATGTGAGTTTCTGCGTGTATGTTTTACATGGCAGGAGACAGGGTGGTGTTGGATGGGTGTATTTGTTTAATGCCAGGAGACAGAGTGTTGGTGGTGGTGGTGGGGGGGTGTGGTGTTTGTGTGTGTGTGTTTTATTTTCTGTGTATGTCTGTTTAATGGAAGGTGATAGGGTGGTGGTACAGGGTTGTGAGTATTTTTCTGTATATATCTGCTTAATTACAGGCGACAGACTGGTGGTGGTACAGGATTGTGAGTATTTTTCTGCTTAATTACAGGCGACAGACTGGTGGTGGTACAGGATTGTGAGTATTTTTCTGCTTAATTACAGGCGACAGACTGGTGGTGGTACAGGGTTGTGAGTATTTTTCTGTATATATCTGCTTAATTACAGGCGACAGACTGGTGGTGGTACAGGGTTGTGAGTATTTTTCTGCTTAATTACAGGCGACAGACTGGTGGTGGTACAGGGTTGTGAGTATTTTTCTGTATATATCTGCTTAATTACAGGCGACAGACTGGTGGTGGTGGAGGGTTGTGTGTTTGTGCTTCTGTGTAAAATCGATTATTTGCAGGAAACAGGGCGGTGGTGGAGGATTATGTGCGTGTTTCTGTGTATATCTGTTTAATGCCAGGAGACAGGGTGGTCGTGGAGGATTGTGTGTGTGTGTGTGCTTCCATGTATATTTGTGCAAGAGCTGGAGACAGAGTGGTTGTGAAGGGTTGTGCGTGTGTGTTTCTGTGTATATCTGATTAACGGCAGGAAACCGGGTAGTGGTTGAGGGTTGTGTGTTGGTTTCAGTGTCTACCTGTTTAATGTCAGGATGCAGGATGGTCATGGTGGGTTGTGTGCGTGTTTGTTAATGTGTATATTTAAGGGCTAGAGACAGGGTGGTGGTGGAGGGTGCTGTGTGTGTGTTTCTGTATATAACTGCTTAATGGAAGGTGACATGTTAGTGGTGGAGGTTGTGTGTGTGTGTGTTTCTGCGTATATGTGCTTAATGGCAGGAGACATGGTGGCGTGTGTGTGTTTCTCTGTATACCTGTTCAATGTCAGGAGACAGGGTGGTCATGGAGGGTTGCATGTGTGTTTCTGTGTACATCTATTCAATGGCAGGAGACAGGGTGGTGTTGGAGGGTAGAGTGTCTGTGTTTCTGTGTCTGTGTGCTTACTGGCATTTGACAGGGTGGTGGTGGAGGGTTGTGTATATATGTTTAGTAGGCAGGGTGTTCGTAGATGGTTGTGTGTGTGTTTCTGTGTATATCTGTTTAATTGCTGGAGGCAGGTTGATGGTGGAGGGTGATATGTGTTTGCTTCTGTGTATATCTGTTTCATGGCAGGAGACATGGCAGCGGTTGCTGGTTGTGCTTGTGTGTCTGTGTTTATCTGTTTAATGGCAGAAAACAATGTGGTGGTTAACGGTTGCGTGTTTGTGTATTTCTACGTATATCTGTTTAATGGCAGGAGACAGGTGGAGGGTTGTGTGTGTGTGTTTCTGTGCATGTCTGTTTAATGGCAGGAGACAGGGTGATGGTGTCGAGATGTGTTTGTGTTTCTGTTTTATCTGTTTAATCGCTGGAGAGAGTGTGATGGTGGAGGGTTGTGTGTGTGTGTTTATGTGTATCTCTGATTAATGGCAGCAAACAGGGTGGTGGTAGAGGGTTCTATATGTGTGGGTATTTCTGTGTATATCTGTTTCAGGGCAGGAGACATGGTGGTGGTCGAGGGTTGTGTGTGTGTATTTCTGTGTATATCTGCTAAATGGCAGCAGAACAGGGTGAACATAGAACATAGAACAATACAGCACAGAACAGGCCCTTCGGCCCACGATGTTGTGCCGAACATTTGTCCTAGCTGAAGCACCCATCCATGTACCGATCCAATTGCCGCTTAAAGGTCACCAAAGATTCTGACTCTACCACTCCCACAGGCAGCGCATTCCATGCCCCACCACTCTCTGGGTAAAGAACCCACCCCTGACATCTCCCCTATACCTTCCACCCTTCACCTTAAAATTATGTCCCCTTGTAACACTCTGTTGTACCCGGGGAAAAAGTTTCTGACTGTCTACTCTATCTATTCCTCTGATCATCTTATAAACCTCTATCAAGTCACCCCTCATCTTCGCCGTTCCAATGAGAAAAGGTCTAGCACTCTCAACCTATCCTCGTACGACCTGTTCTCCATTCCAGGCAACATCCTGGTAAATCTTCTCTGCACCCTCTCCAAAGCTTCCACATCTTTCATAAAGTGAGGCGACCAGAACTACACACAGTACTCCAAATGTGGCCTAACCAAAGTCCTATACAGTTGCAACGTCACTTCACGACTCTTGAATTCAATCCCTCTGCTAATGAACGCTAATACACCATATGCCTTCTTACAAGCTCTATCCACCTTAGTGGCAACTTTCAAAGATAAAAACTACCACACGTTCATGGAAGGGAATCGAATCCAGAGCTCTGATCCAGGGGCAGGGGTGCTACCCACTACACAATACTTAAACCAGTTCTGTTATTGGAAGGAGATTATTAAGCTGAAGAGAGTTCAGAAGATATATACCAGGATGTCGCCAGGAACACCTCATCTCATGCCTCAAGAGCCGACAAACACGCGGCATGAACATTGAACTCACTAATTAGCAAATCTCCCCTCACCGACCCAGATCCCAGATCCGACCCTCCAACTCCGATCCGCCCTCTCGTGGGAACCTACCTGTCCATCTTCCTTCCCTCCGATCGGCTCTAACTCCCCACCGACCTATCACTATCACTCTCTAGCTTCGCCTACCTATCACCAACCTTTCCCCTAGCCTTACCCCCACCACTCATTTATCTCTCAGCCCCTTTACTCCTTCGCAGTTCTGAAGAAGGGCCCTGCCTGAAGCGTTTACTCTCTTGCTCCTCGGATGCTGCCTGACCTATTGTGTCTTCTCCACTATCATCCTTTATCTACACTGAATTCTCCAACATCTGGAATCCCCATTTTCCCTTAGGTACAATTCTCTGTTAACATATCAATGCTGTCTGTCTGTTATAACCCCACGCTGTCTGAGGTTCATATTGTCTCCAGATCATGGCCTATAAAAGTTCTCTCAATCTCTTACTGATATTGTCATGCCTCAGCAGTAGTTACGGGTCTATGTTTCCATTTATAAGCAGAGAAGCATGTTGGTGTTCCGATAAACCTCTGGCATTACTTCCACATCCAATGCAGAGTGAATGGTTACACACAATTAATCTATCAGACTCAACATTCGTTCCCTCAGTCACCCTCGCATATCCAGTCCAGATTGTATAAATGTTAATCATTATTTGGAATTTTAATAAAGCAATATTGAATTGAAAGGCGCTGGCTACAGCTATTTGTTCAGTGACTGTGATTAATGTCGGTCTCCGTGGATCCTAAATGTGTCACTGGAGGGCTTGCCTCTTTTATTAATTAAGGATTCAGTTCAATGTGTTATCCCATAGTATGAGTGTGAGCATCGCCGACAGTACTAAACAGGGATCAGCAGCTCCAGAGAGACAGGGAGGAGATATCAGAATCTGAGAACATTAGACTGGAATGATCCAACATGGACAGGAGTTTATCCAGTAGTCTTTACTGGCTTTCCCAACCTGGTGTGTCATTAGTATGGAGGATCTATAATGTACTGATTGTTATTCAAGGTGGTTACTATCCCATCCTCGCTATAGTTGGTGTTCCTGGTAAGTCATTCTAACTGTCTATTAAAGCAGGTTAAACTGAATTATTGTTCATGTTATTAACATTAGGAAAGATGGAAGTCATCGTTTTCAGCTCCAATGAAAAATCCCATTCCTTAGAAATTATAATGAGCAAATTACTACTTTCAAATGACTCATCAATATGCGAGGAGAAACTCTAAAACTCCATAATCCTTCTAGCCCTGCACAGATCAATATCTCCACATCCTCCCCACTCGCTAATTCTGTCCAATATCACCATCGTGATATCCCCGTCTCATCGTCAGCCATAGTGCACCTTCTGAGTAAACCATCATTTGAGCCTCTGTTAAATCCGGAATCACCTGTTTCATGCCCCTTCTAACCACATGTCCATCACAAAATAATTGCACTTGAAATGTTTAACTTGTTCTCTGCACAGAAACTGTCTGACGGGAAGATAATGCATGGTGCTCAAGTCATTGACTCATGGTCTAGAGCCACAGAATAATAATCTGTTAATATGAAGGAAATTGGTAGCATTGAAGTGAAACCATCATCATTAAGTATACAAAGCTCATCGGCGTGCCTCATGTCCTTTAGTGAAGGCAATGGGTTATCCTTCCCTGATCAGGTCTCTGTGTGACTGCAAACCCACAGCAATGTGTTTCACTCTTTCCTGTCCTGTGGAACAGCTGAACCAGCCACTCAGTTCAAGCTCAGCATAACATGCTGGCCTGACCCATGAGGGAAGAACAAAAGGAAAGATAGCTCCCTACTCTGCCTGTTTCCCATATTCCTACAGCTCATTTCGATTCAGGTGGGTTACCATTCCTTATTTCAAGTGCATTCTTTCTTAGTCTTTCCCTGAGTGTGATGTTCATTTCCCGTGGCACCTCTGGTGTTGACTTTGTTGATGCTCACATCTAGATGTCAGAAGCTTTTAAATTCTACGTCAGTCGCAGTGTAGCGAGAAGGAAAGGCTTTTTACGCCATAGGAAAAAAAGGAGATGTCTCAGTGAGGAAAAGGAATTATTGTGATCAAACCTAAGAGTGTTGTTGAGGCAGTCTTGGGAAATTGTGGACAGATTTTCTTTCCTTTACAAGAAATAATCGCCCTGCCACAGAGATAGTGCAAAGATATTTCACCAGACTAATCCCTGAGATGGTGGTAAAATGAGGAGTGAATGAAGATTTATCTTTAGCGCTATGAGAGAATAAAAGATGATTGCATTGAAACTTGAGGGGAATGGACAGTCTCTCATGATGTTCTAAACAGACATTGATACGGCGATAAAATCCATGGCTTGTTGTTACTCGGGTTACAAGACTCTCTGAGGACGTTCCCCTCATCCCACCCCCACTCCCTATATCGATACAGGGTGTGTGTGTGTGTGTGAGAGAGAGAGAGAGAGAGAGAGAGAGGGTAAGACTTTGAATATAGTGCAATCCTACACTAAACATCACATTATACAAAATCCTGACAGCAGCCACAATGTCTTCATTCTAAAACAGTTAACTATTCCCATCATCTTCTGACCTCCATGGAGAACATGTGTCTGTCTACTCAGAGATGGAAGATGCCTCTTTGAGACTTGATACAAAACATTTGGCTTCCCTCCTCACTGCCAGCAAACCACGTTAAAGTAGCAGACGTTCCACCGGCAAGTGACCCACGAGGAACCTCGTACAGCCATCCATGAGTGCAGTCTCTGCTTCATTGGTTTGTTGTATTGGAGCATCAGTGACACCCTCCTGTTCATGTATAACTATCTTGTGGGGCTGAATGGCCTCCTCCAGGTCCCATGGAACAGGTTCAAGCGTCTGATTAGACTCTACCTGATCCTGTTTAACAGCTCGATGTACTGACCAGACCCCATTCTCTTCCTGTGGAACAAGCAGGACTATTGAAAGGGCTGTCCCTCTTCTTGTTCAGTAGTTTCGATGGGCTGAATGGCTTCCACATTTCTGTATGTAACCAGCTTGAGATGTTGAATGAGCTCCTCTTTTATCTGTGTCTGACAGCACTGTTACATGAATGTTACCGACACTTTAACAGCACAAGCCTGAATGCTGTCTGGGTCTTACTGAACACGGACACAGACTGTATCAGTAGATGGTGGGAGACAAAATGTTCTGAACATTGTGTAACCCTCAGTGACCATCCCCACTTCCGGTCTTATGATGGGGAAAGACATTGATGACGCAGCTGAAGATGTTTGTGCTGAGGAAGCTACCCTGAGGATCTACTGAAGGGATGTCGTGGGATTGAGATTTTCGGCCCCCAAACAGGCATCTTCCTTTGTGCTCGAAAAGACCCCAGCCAGTGGGGAAGGGACACCTGATTCCCATTAAGCTCAAATAAGATGGCGCTTCCGATGACATTCTCAGTCAAATGCTGCCTTGATATCAAGGCTATTCACTCTTTGCTGAGCCCCTGTGTTCCCCTCTTGTTTATATCAATAGGTGACGGTGGGGAGTGTTTTCCTCACACAGAGGGTAGTGAATGTCAGGAATTATCTTGTCTCGACAACTAGGGGAGCTACATCACTGAAAGTATTTAAAAAGGTGGTAGATGGATTTTTGATCTGCCAGAGAGCTGAGAGATTGTGAAGAATTGGACATAAAAGATGAGCTAATATGAACAGAACATTGGCCATGATCGTATACAATGTCTTGATTAACTGAACGACATGATCCTGTTCCTTATTTCTTATATTCTGAAATTACAAAGCTAATGGTTGTAATTTTCCTGCACGTTCTGTTATTGAATGTTCCAATCAGAGAGAGCAAAGTACTTTATGAGTGATCACTAAGATTCGTCTAGGGGTTGAATTCACAGTGAATCTGGGTCTATACCATGACCAGCAAATGAAACACAAGTTACAGAGAGGAGACACTCTGTAAAGAGACCAGAGTTGTCTTTCGAACCCAGCCTGGGTTTTGAAGTAACATTTTCCAACCCACACCAAACTGTGTGACAACCTGGAAGGAATGCATGAGATCCTGTGTTACTGTGGACCAGGTGTTTGGAGCAAGATGCCCCCGTCAGCACCAGTGTAGGAGGTTTGAGGGGCTGAATTGAACATAGGAACATTGGACTGAGGAGCAGGGGTGGGTCATTCGACACGTTGTCACTGCTCCACAAGGCACTAAGATCATAGATGATCTGATTGTGGCTTCAGCAGCACATTTCTGTCTGTATACCATTTTCCTACATGCACTTGTCTGTCAAATTTTTGAATACAGCACAACGTTGAAAAAATGCAAACATCCAGGCACCACAAATGTTTGGTAAAGGGAATTCCCACTTGAACAGTCCAATAAGAATTTCTCATTCGTGTTCCGACAAATGTTAGAGGGTCACTGTGTCATTTTCCAGTCCCACTCCTCCACTGGTTACAACAAATTTTAAATGTAGCCAGTTTAGTGATATGACCAATTGTTTAAGACTCAGACAGGGTAATTTTTGAGAAAAATGTGAGATGCAGGGAGTTGAACTCACAAAAAATGGTAAAAAGATAGTGTGTCCCAAATGTTATTCTGCCTTTGACATTATTCTACTCACTCAAGCTGTTGGTAATGGGATTTATTTGTGGAACCGTTGGATTTGGCTGAACACCCTTTGCTTCCGGCAGTGGAGAGATTCCAATGAGTCCTCACCAGGAATCCTTCACGAGTGGTGAAGATAACTCAGGGATTTTATGGTCTCACATTTTGCTATTGGGGGGTTGGGGGGACAAAGTTAGAGAGAAAATCAATCAGCTGCTGCTTCTCAGGCAGGGAACATGTTTCTCCCTCTCTGTGTTAAACCGTACAATAATGTCAACTGAACATCAAACTGGGCCATGTGTGCTCTCCTGGAGCATTCTCTGGATCGGATGTTAATGGACGATATGAAGGTGCATCATCGCTGTTGTACACAGCGCCTTTCATTAGAAAAAAAAGTCCCTGCTTTATCCTCTGATTACATGTTTATATCGTCTGTGTAATTTGTAACTATCGGTCAAAGTCTATATAATACGTGTGTTGATATCAATCCATCTTATTCTTAAATTTATCCTCTAGCTTTAAACTACTTAACAAGAGGAAACATGCATCCAGCTGAAACACCTTTCAGAAAGTCATGTATGGTTCAAGAAGATTTATAATCTCAGATCAAAACAGATAATCCCCCATAATCAAAGACCTACCTTCCAGGAATGAGTGAAGGGAAACATCTATGAAAATCTTCTGAAAGAACAATATCTTTTTTTAAGTTTAGGTGATCCAAACTGCACACAGTGTATCCGATGTGGTCTCAGCAATGCCCCGTTCAGATGCAGTAAAACATTCCTCTTTAAACGTGATAACCTTTGCCAGAAACAGTATCATTCCACTAACCTTCCACTTACCTTCTGCTGCATCTGCAGACTGACTTCATATGATTCATGTCCCAGGAACATGGAAACGGCCTGTATCACAGAGTTCTGCAATCTCTCTCCATTTAAATTGTTCGCCATTGTTTTATCCTTCCTGCCACAATAGACAACTCACCTTATGTTCTTTCTGTTGAAGGTTTGCTCACTAACCTTCCATATCTGTATCACATTGCAGACTCAGTATCTCCATTTGACGACATCTTGAACGATCATCTTGGTGATGCGCTAATTGAGCTTCGCGCCATTCAGTTCCCTTCCTCAAGATCTTTGATACAGATTATTTGTCGTTGATGATCCCGCCGTGATGTCTACAGCACTACACGAGTTACAGTTTTGCAACCTGAAAATAAACATTGATCACTACTATCTATTTCCTGTTACCGATAGCTTCCCCGTTCCTGTGTAGCACTTAAGGTGGGTTGAATGGTCTCCTCCTGGGCTGTGTAGTGTATTCAAAGAGCTGAATTACTTCATTCTCTATTCCTGTGTAACTTCTTCGAGGGGCAGAATGGTGTCCTCCCATCTCATTGTAATGATCCTGCCTGACTGAAAGGGGTGGTCCCCTACCTTGTAACAGTATCGAGGGGTTGGATTGAGGGAACAACACAAGGGGTAGGGGCAGCAGTATATCTCTGTAACAGCCTCGAAGGGTGGATTGAGAGAACAACACATGGGGTAGGTGCAGCAGTATATCTCTGTGATAACCTCGGGGTGATTGAGAGAACAACACATGGGGTAGGGGGAGCAGTATATCTCTGTAACAACCTCGTGGGTGGATTGAGGGCACAGCGCATGTAGTAGGGGCAGCAATTTGTCATTCAGCTGCACCATTTAGAATGCTCATGGCTGATCAGATTGTGTCTGACCATCCGTCTCCTGTCTGTTCCCAATAAACATTGACTCTCCAGTCCAGCAAAGATCAGTCACTAGCTCAGAGTTGAATATCTTCAATAACCGAGTCTTCACTGCTCCCTGAGCATGAGGACACCGCAGATAGCACAACACTAAAGTGAAATGAACATCCTTATTTCATTGTGGGACCTGTTATCACCACCTCTTTTCAGACATAAGGACACAATAATTAGGAATAAAGATAAAGCATTCTGGACTTCAAATCTGTCCCACATTCCCACTGACACTTCCCAATCAAATATGTATCAAACCCAGCCTCTGCTGCTGTCTCAGAAAGAGAATACCTGATAGCATAACACCACAAGAACATTAAAGCAAGGAGCAGAATGAGGCCATTCGGCCCATCGAGTCTAAAATTCCATTCAATAATGTCTTATATGTACCTCAACCTCATTCTTCTGCCTTCTCCTTAGAATCCTTGATCTCCTTACTAATCCAAAGCATATCGATTTGCGTCTTAATGACACTAGTTTCTGTTCCTCTGTGACTGCATGTGTTTGTGTGTGCATCTGTGTGTGTGTGTGTACATATATATACGTGAGTGTCCATGTGCTTTTTATCCATGTGTGTGTGTCTATGTTTGTCTGTCTGTGTATCAGTCTGTGTGTTTCTTAACTGTGTTTGTGTCTATTCGTATGTGACTTCATATGTCTCTGTGTGTTTCTACGTGTGTGTATGCCTATCTCCTTGTAAGTATTGTGCGTGTTCGCATATTGGGATGTTTACCAATACTTGTGTGTATTTTTGTGTCTGCGTCTCTGTGCAGTGAGGTATCTGTGTCTTTTTTGGAAGTGAAAGTACTGTCGTTGGAACTGCCCGTGGATTTAAAGTGAGAATTGTCTTTCACTGGACATTGCTCCTTAATCGGTCGGTGGGACATGGATGTTTCAGAATCTCCACATGAGGCGTCCCAGTCCTCTCCGGCTCATACCAGTGTCCTACTGACATGGCGGGGGGAGAGGGTGAGCGAATGGATATCGGGCACTCCACCACCCGGCTTTGCCTTTCTGTCCTATTCCAGGCTCTTCCTCCTGGAATGGGAGAAAGGGAGGGTGGGAGGGAGAGTGGGAATGGGTGACCCTGCTGTTAGTGCTGGTGTGCGTTGGGGGGAATTGTGAGCTGTCTGGAATGAGTCAGTCGACAGTTTTGTATACATATAGCATTATTAGTGTGGGTGAATTGCGTAGGTGACAGAGAAAGTGACGAAGAAAGTTACTGAATTCAATAGTGAGAGTGGTTGTGTCTGAGACTTATTTGGAGATAGAGCATGAGCCTTGTTCGGGGGTCGGTGCTATAACAGATGTACAGTGAGTGTGAGGGAGCATGAGCCTTGTTCGGGGGTCGGTGCTATAACAGATATACAGTGAGTGTGAGGGAGCATGAGCCTTGTTCGGGGGGGTCGGTGCTATAACAGATGTACAGTGAGTGTGAGGGAGCATGAGCCTTGTTCGGGGGTCGGTGCTATAACAGATATACAGTGAGTGTGAGGGAGCATGAGCCTTGTTCGGGGGTCGGTGCTATAACAGATATACAGTGAGTGTGAGGGAGCATGAGCCTTGTTCGGGGGTCGGTGCTATAACAGATATACAGTGAGTGTGAGGGAGCATGAGCCTTGTTCAGGGGTCGGTGCTATAACAGATATACAGTGCGTGTGAGGGAGCATGAGCCTTGTTCGGGGGTAGGTGCTATAACAGATGTACAGTGAGTGTGAGGGAGCATGAGCCTTGTTCGGGGGTCGGTGCTATAACAGATATACAGTGAGTGTGAGGGAGCATGAACCTTGTTCGGGGGTCGGTGCGATAACAGATATACAGTGAGTGTGAGGGAGCATGAGCCTTGTTCGGGGGTCGGTGCTATAACAGATATACAGTGAGTGTGAGGGAGCATGAACCTTGTTCGGGGGTCGGTGCGATAACAGATATACAGTGAGTGTGAGGGAGCATGAGCCTTGTTCGGGGGTCGGTGCGATAACAGATGTACAGTGAGTGTGAGGGAGCATGAGCCTTGTTCGGGGGTCGGTGCGATAACAGATGTACAGTGAGTGTGAGGGAGCATGAGCCTTGTTCGGGGGTCGGTGCTATAACAGATATACAGTGAGTGTGAGGGAGCATGAACCTTGTTCGGGGGTCGGTGCGATAACAGATATACAGTGAGTGTGAGGGAGCATGAGCCTTGTTCGGGGGTCGGTGCGATAAAAGATATACAGTGAGTGTGAGGGAGCATGAGCCTTGTTCGGGGGTCGGTGCGATAACAGATATACAGTGAATGTGAGGGAGCATGAGCCTTGTTCGGGGGTCGGTGCGATAACAGATATACAGTGAGTGTGAGGGAGCATGAGCCTTGTTCGGGGGTCGGTGCGATAACAGATATACAGTGAGTGTGAGGGAGCATGAACCTTGTTCGGGGGTCGGTGCGATAACAGATATACAGTGAATGTGAGGGAGCATGAGCCTTGTTCGGGGGTCGGTGCGATAACAGATATACAGTGAGTGTGAGGGAGCATGAGCCTTGTTCGGGGGTCGGTGCGATAACAGATATACAGTGAGTGTGAGGGAGCATGAGCCTTGTTCGGGGGTCGGTGCTATAACAGATATACAGTGAATGTGAGGGAGCATGAGCCTTGTTCGGGGGTCGGTGCGATAACAGATATACAGTGAGTGTGAGGGAGCATGAACCTTGTTCGGGGTCGGTGCGATAACAGATATACAGTGAATGTGAGGGAGCATGAGCCTTGTTCGGGGGTCGGTGCGATAACAGATATACAGTGAGTGTGAGGGAGCATGAACCTTGTTCGGGGGTCGGTGCGATAACAGATGTACAGTGAGTGTGAGGGAGCATGAACCTTGTTCGGGGTCGGTGCGATAACAGATATACAGTGAGTGTGAGGGAGCATGAGCCTTGTTCGGGGGTCGGTGCGATAACAGATATACAGTGAGTGTGAGGGAGCATGAGCCTTGTTCGGGGGTCGGTGCTATAACAGATATACAGTGAGTGTGAGGGAGCATGAGCCTTGTTTGGGGGTCGGTGCGATAACAGATATACAGTGAGTGTGAGGGAGCATGAGCCTTGTTCGGGGGTCGGTGCTATAACAGATATACAGTGAGTGTGAGTGAGCATGAGCCTTGTTCGGGGGTCGATGCTATAACAGATGTACAGTGAGTGTGAGGGAGCATGAGCCTTGTTCGGGGGTCGGTGCTATAACAGATATACAGTGAGTGTGAGGGAGCATGAGCCTTGTTCGGGGTAGGTGCGATAACAGATATACAGTGAGTGTGAGGGAGCATGAGCCTTGTTCGGGGGTCGGTGCTATAACAGATATACAGTGAGTGTGAGGGAGCATGAGCCTTGTTCGGGGGTCGATGCTATAACAGATGTACAGTGAGTGTGAGGGAGCATGAGCCTTGTTCGGGGGTCGGTGCGATAACAGATATACAGTGAGTGTGAGGGAGCATGAGCCTTGTTCGGGGGTCGGAGCTATAACAGATGTACAGTGAGTGTGAGGGAGCATGAACCTTGTTCAGGGGTCGGTGCGATAACAGATATACAGTGAGTGTGAGGGAGCATGAGCCTTGTTCGGGGGTCGGTGCTATAACAGATGTACAGTGAGTGTGAGGGAGCATGAACCTTGTTCGGGGGTCGGTGCGATAACAGATATACAGTGAGTGTGAGGGAGCATGAACCTTGTTCGGGGGTCGGTGCTATAACAGAAAAACAGTGAGTGTGAGGGAGCATGAGCCTTGTTCAGGGGTCGGTGCGATAACAGATATACAGTGAGTGTGAGGGAGCATGAGCCTTGTTCGGGGGTCGGTGCTATAACAGATGTACAGTGAGTGTGAGGGAGCATGAGCCTTGTTCGGGGGTCGGTGCTATAACAGATATACAGTGAGTGTGAGGGAGCATGAGCCTTGTTCAGGGGGGTCGGTGCGATAACAGATGTACAGTGAGTGTGAGGGAGCATGAGCCTTGTTCGGGGGTAGGTGCTATAACAGATATACAGTGAGTGTGAGGGAGCATGAGCCTTGTTCGGGGGTCGGTGCGATAACAGATATACAGTGAGTGTGAGGGAGCATGAGCCTTGTTCGGGGGTCGGTGCGATAACAGATGTACAGTGAGTGTGAGGGAGCATGAGCCTTGTTCGGGGGTCGGTGCGATAACAGATGTACAGTGAGTGTGAGGGAGCATGAGCCTTGTTCGGGGGTCGGTGCGATAACAGATATACAGTGAGTGTGAGGGAGCATGAGCCTTGTTCGGGGGTCGGTGCGATAACAGATGTACAGTGAGTGTGAGGGAGCATGAACCTTGTTCGGGGGGGTCGGTGCGATAACAGATATACAGTGAGTGTGAGGGAGCATGAGCCTTGTTCAGGGGGGTCGGTGCTATAACAGATATACAGTGAGTGTGAGGGAGCATGAACCTTGTTCGGGGGTCGGTGCTATAACAGATATACAGTGAGTGTGAGGGAGCATGAGCCTTGTTCGGGGGTCGGTGCGATAACAGATATACAGTGAGTGTGAGGGAGCATGAGCCTTGTTCGGGGGGGTCGGTGCGATAACAGATATACAGTGAGTGTGAGGGAGCATGAGCCTTGTTCAGGGGGGTCGGTGCTATAACAGATATACAGTGAGTGTGAGGGAGCATGAGCCTTGTTCGGGGGTCGGTGCTATAACAGATATACAGTGAGTGTGAGGGAGCATGAGCCTTGTTCGGGGGTCGGTGCGATAACAGATATACAGTGAGTGTGAGGGAGCATGAGCCTTGTTCGGGGGTCGGTGCGATAACAGATGTACAGTGAGTGTGAGGGAGCATGAGCCTTGTTCGGGGGTCGGTGCGATAACAGATGTACAGTGAGTGTGAGGGAGCATGAGCCTTGTTCGGGGGTCGGTGCGATAACAGATATACAGTGAGTGTGAGGGAGCATGAGCCTTGTTCGGGGGTCGGTGCGATAACAGATGTACAGTGAGTGTGAGGGAGCATGAGCCTTGTTCGGGGGGGTCGGTGCGATAACAGATATACAGTGAGTGTGAGGGAGCATGAACCTTGTTCGGGGTCGGTGCTAGAACAGATGTACAGTGAGTGTGAGGGAGCATGAACCTTGTTCGGGGGTCGGTGCTATAACAGATATACAGTGAGTGTGAGGGAGCATGAACCTTGTTCGGGGGTCGGTGCTATAACAGATGTACAGTGAGTGTGAGGGAGCATGAGCCTTGTTCGGGGGTCGGTGCGATAACAGATGTACAGTGAGTGTGAGGGAGCATGAGCCTTGTTCGAGGGTAGGTGCGATAACAGATATACAGTGAGTGTGAGGGAGCATGAACCTTGTTCGGGGGTCGGTGCTATAACAGATATACAGTGAGTGTGAGGGAGCATGAGCCTTGTTCAGGGGGGTCGGTGCTATAACAGATATACAGTGAGTGTGAGGGAGCATGAGCCTTGTTCAGGGGTCGGTGCGATAACAGATATACAGTGAGTGTGAGGGAGCATGAGCCTTGTTCAGGGGGGTCGGTGCTATAACAGATATACAGTGAGTGTGAGGGAGCATGAACCTTGTTCGGGGTCGGTACGATAACAGATATACAGTGAGTGTGAGGGAGCATGAGCCTTGTTTGGGGATCGGTGCTATAACAGATGTACAGTGAGTGTGAGGGAGCATGAACCTTGTTCGGGGTCGGTGCTATAACAGATATACAGTGAGTGTGAGGGAGCATGAACCTTGTTCGGGGGTCGGTGCGATAACAGATATACAGTGAGTGTGAGGGAGCATGAGCCTTGTTCGGGGGTCGGTGCTATAACAGATATACAGTGAGTGTGAGGGAGCATGAGCCTTGTTCAGGGGTCGGTGCTATAACAGATATTCAGTGAGTGTGAGGGAGCATGAACCTTGTTCGGGGGTCGGTGCGATAACAGATATACAGTGAGTGTGAGGGAGCATGAGCCTTGTTCGGGGGTCGGTGCTATAACAGATATACAGTGAGTGTGAGGGAGCATGAGCCTTGTTCGGGGGTCGGTGCGATAACAGATATACAGTGAGTGTGAGGGAGCATGAACCTTGTTCGGGGGTCGGTGCTATAACAGATATACAGTGAGTGTGAGGGAGCATGAGCCTTGTTCGGGGTCGGTGCTATAACAGATATACAGTGAGTGTGAGGGAGCATGAGCCTTGTTCGGGGGTCGGTGCGATAACAGATATACAGTGAGTGTGAGGGAGCATGAACCTTGTTCGGGGTCGGTGCTATAACAGATATACAGTGAGTGTGAGGGAGCATGAGCCTTGTTCGGGGGTCGGTGCGATAACAGATATACAGTGAGTGTGAGGGAGCATGAGCCTTGTTCAGGGGGTCGGTGCGATAACAGATATACAGTGAGTGTGAGGGAGCATGAGCCTTGTTCAGGGGGTCGGTGCGATAACAGATATACAGTGAGTGTGAGGGAGCATGAGCCTTGTTCGGGGGTCGGTGCGATAACAGATATACAGTGAGTGTGAGGGAGCATGAGCCTTGTTCGGGGGTCGGTGCGATAACAGATATACAGTGAGTGTGAGGGAGCATGAGCCTTGTTCGGGGGTCGGTGCTATAACAGATATACAGTGAGTGTGAGGGAGCATGAGCCTTGTTCGGGGGTCGGTGCGATAACAGATATACAGTGAGTGTGAGGGAGCATGAGCCTTGTTCGGGGGTCGGTGCTATAACAGATATACAGTGAGTGTGAGGGAGCATGAGCCTTGTTCGGGGGTCGGTGCGATAACAGATATACAGTGAGTGTGAGGGAGCATGAACCTTGTTCGGGGACGGTGCTATAACAGATATACAGTGAGTGTGAGGGAGCATGAGCCTTGTTCGGGGGTCGGTGCGATAAGAGATATACAGTGAGTGTGAGGGAGCATGAGCCTTGTTCAGGGGGGTCGGTGCTATAACAGATATACAGTGAGTGTGAGGGAGCATGAGCCTTGTTCGGGGGTCGGTGCAATAACAGATATACAGTGAGTGTGAGGGAGCATGAGCCTTGTTCGGGGGTCGGTGCTCTAACAGATATACAGTGAGTGTGAGGGAGCATGAGCCTTGTTCGGGGGTCGGTGCTATAACAGATATACAGTGAGTGTGAGGGAGCATGAGCCTTGTTCGGGGGTCGGTGCGATAACAGATATACGGTGTGTGTGAGGGAGCATGAGCCTTGTTCGGGGGTCGGTGCTATAACAGATATACGGTGAGTGTGAGGGAGCATGAGCCTTGTTCGGGGGTCGGTGCTATAACAGATATACAGTGAGTGTGAGGGAGCATGAGCCTTGTTCGGGGGTCGGTGCGATAACAGATGTACAGTGAGTGTGAGGGAGCATGAGCCTTGTTCGGGGGTCGGTGCGATAACAGATGTACAGTGAGTGTGAGGGAGCATGAGCCTTGTTCGGGGGTCGGTGCTATAACAGATATACAGTGAGTGTGAGGGAGCATGAGCCTTGTTCGGGGGTCGGTGCGATAACAGATGTACAGTGAGTGTGAGGGAGCATGAGCCTTGTTCGGGGGTCGGTGCGATAACAGATATACAGTGAGTGTGAGGGAGCATGAGCCTTGTTCGGGGGTCGGTGCTATAACAGATATACAGTGAGTGTGAGGGAGCATGAGCCTTGTTCGGGGGTCGGTGCGATAACAGATATACAGTGAGTGTGAGGGAGCATGAGCCTTGTTCGGGGGTCGGTGCTATAACAGATATACAGTGAGTGTGAGGGAGCATGAGCCTTGTTCGGGGGTCGGTGCGATAACAGATATACAGTGAGTGTGAGGGAGCATGAGCCTTGTTCGGGGGTCGGTGCTATAACAGATATACAGTGAGTGTGAGGGAGCATGAGCCTTGTTCGGGGGTCGATGCTATAACAGATGTACAGTGAGTGTGAGGGAGCATGAGCCTTGTTCGGGGTTCGGTGCTATACCAGATATACAGTGAGTGTGAGGGAGCATGAGCCTTGTTCGGGGGTCGGTGCTATAACAGATATACAGTGAGTGTGAGGGAGCATGAGCCTTGTTCGGGGGTCGATGCTATAACAGATATACAGTGAGTGTGAGGGAGCATGAGCCTTGTTCGGGGGTCGGTGCGATAACAGATATACAGTGAGTGTGAGGGAGCATGAGCCTTGTTCGGGGGTCGGAGCTATAACAGATGTACAGTGAGTGTGAGGGAGCATGAACCTTGTTCGGGGGTCGGTGCGATAACAGATATACAGTGAGTGTGAGGGAGCATGAGCCTTGTTCGGGGGTCGGTGCTATAACAGATGTACAGTGAGTGTGAGGGAGCATGAACCTTGTTCGGGGGTCGGTGCGATAACAGATATACAGTGAGTGTGAGGGAGCATGAGCCTTGTTCGGGGGTCGGTGCTATAACAGATATACAGTGAGTGTGAGGGAGCATGAGCCTTGTTCAGGGGGGTCGGTGCGATAACAGATATACAGTGAGTGTGAGGGAGCATGAGCCTTGTTCGGGGGTAGGTGCTATAACAGATATACAGTGAGTGTGAGGGAGCATGAGCCTTGTTCGGGGTTCGGTGCGATAACAGATATACAGTGAGTGTGAGGGAGCATGAGCCTTGTTCGGGGGTCGGTGCGATAACAGATATACAGTGAGTGTGAGGGAGCATGAGCCTTGTTCGGGGGTCGGTGCGATAACAGATATACAGTGAGTGTGAGGGAGCATGAGCCTTGTTCGGGGGTCGGTGCGATAACAGATGTACAGTGAGTGTGAGGGAGCATGAGCCTTGTTCGGGGGTCGGTGCTATAACAGATATACAGTGAGTGTGAGGGAGCATGAGCCTTGTTCGGGGGTCGGTGCGATAACAGATGTACAGTGAGTGTGAGGGAGCATGAGCCTTGTTCGGGGGTCGGTGCTATAACAGATGTACAGTGAGTGTGTGGGAGCATGAACCTTGTTCGGGGTCGGTGCTAGAACAGATGTACAGTGAGTGTGAGGGAGCATGAACCTTGTTCGGGGTCGGTGCTAGAACAGATGTACAGTGAGTGTGAGGGAGCATGAACCTTGTTCGGGGGTCGGTGCTATAACAGATATACAGTGAGTGTGAGGGAGCATGAGCCTTGTGCGGGGGTCGGTGCTATAACAGATATACAGTGAGTGTGAGGGAGCATGAACCTTGTTCGGGGTCGGTGCGATAACAGATGTACAGTGAGTGTGAGGGAGCATGAGCCTTGTTCGAGGGTAGGTGCGATAACAGATATACAGTGAGTGTGAGGGAGCATGAACCTTGTTCAGGGGTCGGTGCTATAACAGATATACAGTGAGTGTGAGGGAGCATGAGCCTTGTTCAGGGGGGTCGGTGCGATAACAGATGTACAGTGAGTGTGAGGGAGCATGAGCCTTGTTCGGGGGTCGGTGCTATAACAGATATACAGTGAGTGTGAGGGAGCATGAGCCTTGTTCAGGGGTCGGTGCGATAACAGATGTACAGTGAGTGTGAGGGAGCATGAGCCTTGTTCGGGGGTAGGTGCGCTAACAGATATACAGTGAGTGTGAGGGAGCATGAGCCTTGTTCGGGGGTCGGTGCTATAACAGATATACAGTGAGTGTGAGGGAGCATGAGCCTTGTTCAGGGGGGTCGGTGCGATAACAGATGTACAGTGAGTGTGAGGGAGCATGAGCCTTGTTCGGGGGTAGGTGCGATAACAGATGTACAGTGAGTGTGAGGGAGCATGAGCCTTGTTCGGGGTCGGTGCTATAACAGATATACAGTGAGTGTGAGGGAGCATGAGCCTTGTTCAGGGGGGTCGGTGCGATAACAGATGTACAGTGAGTGTGAGGGAGCATGAGCCTTGTTCGGGGGTCGGTGCGATAACAGATATACAGTGAGTGTGAGGGAGCATGAGCCTTGTTCGGGGGTCGGTGCTATAACAGATATACAGTGAGTGTGAGGGAGCATGAGCCTTGTTCGGGGGTCGGTGCGATAACAGATATACAGTGAGTGTGAGGGAGCATGAGCCTTGTTCGGGGGTCGGTGCTATAACAGATATACAGTGAGTGTGAGGGAGCATGAGCCTTGTTCGGGGGTCGGTGCGATAACAGATATACAGTGAGTGTGAGGGAGCATGAGCCTTGTTCGGGGGTCGGTGCTATAACAGATATACAGTGAGTGTGAGGGAGCATGAGCCTTGTTCGGGGGTCGATGCTATAACAGATGTACAGTGAGTGTGAGGGAGCATGAGCCTTGTTCGGGGTTCGGTGCTATACCAGATATACAGTGAGTGTGAGGGAGCATGAGCCTTGTTCGGGGGTCGGTGCTATAACAGATATACAGTGAGTGTGAGGGAGCATGAGCCTTGTTCGGGGGTCGATGCTATAACAGATATACAGTGAGTGTGAGGGAGCATGAGCCTTGTTCGGGGGTCGGTGCGATAACAGATATACAGTGAGTGTGAGGGAGCATGAGCCTTGTTCGGGGGTCGGAGCTATAACAGATGTACAGTGAGTGTGAGGGAGCATGAACCTTGTTCGGGGGTCGGTGCGATAACAGATATACAGTGAGTGTGAGGGAGCATGAGCCTTGTTCGGGGGTCGGTGCTATAACAGATGTACAGTGAGTGTGAGGGAGCATGAACCTTGTTCGGGGGTCGGTGCGATAACAGATATACAGTGAGTGTGAGGGAGCATGAGCCTTGTTCGGGGGTCGGTGCTATAACAGATATACAGTGAGTGTGAGGGAGCATGAGCCTTGTTCAGGGGGGTCGGTGCGATAACAGATATACAGTGAGTGTGAGGGAGCATGAGCCTTGTTCGGGGGTAGGTGCTATAACAGATATACAGTGAGTGTGAGGGAGCATGAGCCTTGTTCGGGGTTCGGTGCGATAACAGATATACAGTGAGTGTGAGGGAGCATGAGCCTTGTTCGGGGGTCGGTGCGATAACAGATATACAGTGAGTGTGAGGGAGCATGAGCCTTGTTCGGGGGTCGGTGCGATAACAGATATACAGTGAGTGTGAGGGAGCATGAGCCTTGTTCGGGGGTCGGTGCGATAACAGATGTACAGTGAGTGTGAGGGAGCATGAGCCTTGTTCGGGGGTCGGTGCTATAACAGATATACAGTGAGTGTGAGGGAGCATGAGCCTTGTTCGGGGGTCGGTGCGATAACAGATGTACAGTGAGTGTGAGGGAGCATGAGCCTTGTTCGGGGGTCGGTGCTATAACAGATGTACAGTGAGTGTGTGGGAGCATGAACCTTGTTCGGGGTCGGTGCTAGAACAGATGTACAGTGAGTGTGAGGGAGCATGAACCTTGTTCGGGGTCGGTGCTAGAACAGATGTACAGTGAGTGTGAGGGAGCATGAACCTTGTTCGGGGGTCGGTGCTATAACAGATATACAGTGAGTGTGAGGGAGCATGAGCCTTGTGCGGGGGTCGGTGCTATAACAGATATACAGTGAGTGTGAGGGAGCATGAACCTTGTTCGGGGTCGGTGCGATAACAGATGTACAGTGAGTGTGAGGGAGCATGAGCCTTGTTCGAGGGTAGGTGCGATAACAGATATACAGTGAGTGTGAGGGAGCATGAACCTTGTTCAGGGGTCGGTGCTATAACAGATATACAGTGAGTGTGAGGGAGCATGAGCCTTGTTCAGGGGGGTCGGTGCGATAACAGATGTACAGTGAGTGTGAGGGAGCATGAGCCTTGTTCGGGGGTCGGTGCTATAACAGATATACAGTGAGTGTGAGGGAGCATGAGCCTTGTTCAGGGGTCGGTGCGATAACAGATGTACAGTGAGTGTGAGGGAGCATGAGCCTTGTTCGGGGGTAGGTGCGCTAACAGATATACAGTGAGTGTGAGGGAGCATGAGCCTTGTTCGGGGGTCGGTGCTATAACAGATATACAGTGAGTGTGAGGGAGCATGAGCCTTGTTCAGGGGGGTCGGTGCGATAACAGATGTACAGTGAGTGTGAGGGAGCATGAGCCTTGTTCGGGGGTAGGTGCGATAACAGATGTACAGTGAGTGTGAGGGAGCATGAGCCTTGTTCGGGGTCGGTGCTATAACAGATATACAGTGAGTGTGAGGGAGCATGAGCCTTGTTCAGGGGGGTCGGTGCGATAACAGATGTACAGTGAGTGTGAGGGAGCATGAGCCTTGTTCGGGGGTCGGTGCGATATCAGATATACAGTGAGTGTGAGGGAGCATGAGCCTTGTTCGGGGTCGGTGCTATAACAGATGTACAGTGAGTGTGAGGGAGCATGAGCCTTGTTCGGGGGTCGGTACGATAACAGATATACAGTGAGTGTGAGGGAGCATGAGCCTTGTTCGGGGGTAGGTGCGATAACAGATGTACAGTGAGTGTGAGGGAGCATGAACCTTGTTCGGGGTCGGTGCTATAACAGATGTACAGTGAGTGTGAGGGAGCATGAGCCTTGTTCGGGGGTCGGTGCTATAACAGATGTACAGTGAGTGTGAGGGAGCATGAACCTTGTTCGGGGTCGGTGCTATAACAGATATACAGTGAGTGTGAGGGAGCATGAACCTTGTTCGGGGGTCGGTGCGATAACAGATATACAGTGAGTGTGAGGGAGCATGAGCCTTGTTCGGGGGTCGGTGCTATAACAGATATACAGTGAGTGTGAGGGAGCATGAGCCTTGTTCGGGGGTCGGTGCGATAACAGATATACAGTGAGTGTGAGGGAGCATGAGCCTTGTTCAGGGGTCGGTGCGATAACAGATGTACAGTGAGTGTGAGGGAGCATGAGCCTTGTTCGGGGTCGGTGCTAGAACAGAGGTACAGTGAGTGTGAGGGAGCATGAGCCTTGTTCGGGGGTCGGTGCGATAACAGATATACAGTGAGTGTGAGGGAGCATGAGCCTTGTTCGGGGGTCGGTGCTATAACAGATATACAGTGAGTGTGAGGGAGCATGAGCCTTGTTCGGGGGTCGGTGCGATAACAGATATACAGTGAGTGTGAGGGAGCATGAGCCTTGTTCGGGGGTCGGTGCTATAACAGATATACAGTGAGTGTGAGGGAGCATGAGCCTTGTTCGGGGGTCGGTGCGATAACAGATATACAGTGAGTGTGAGGGAGCATGAACCTTGTTCGGGGTCGGTGCTATAACAGATATAAAGTGAGTGTGAGGGAGCATGAGCCTTGTTCGGGGGTCGGTGCGATAACAGATATACAGTGAGTGTGAGGGAGCATGAGCCTTGTTCAGGGGGGTCGGTGCTATAACAGATATACAGTGAGTGTGAGGGAGCATGAGCCTTGTTCGGGGGTCGGTGCGATAACAGATATACAGTGAGTGTGAGGGAGCATGAGCCTTGTTCGGGGGTCGGTGCTCTAACAGATATACAGTGAGTGTGAGGGAGCATGAGCCTTGTTCGGGGGTCGGTGCGATAACAGATATACAGTGTGTGTGAGTGAGCATGAGCCTTGTTCGGGGGTCGGTGCTATAACAGATATACAGTGAGTGTGAGGGAGCATGAGCCTTGTTCGGGGGTCGGTGCTATAACAGATATACAGTGAGTGTGAGGGAGCATGAGCCTTGTTCGGGGGTCGGTGCGATAACAGATATACAGTGAGTGTGAGGGAGCATGAGCCTTGTTCGGGGGTCGGTGCGATAACAGATGTACAGTGAGTGTGAGGGAGCATGAGCCTTGTTCGGGGGTCGGTGCGATAACAGATATACAGTGAGTGTGAGGGAGCATGAGCCTTGTTCGGGGGTCGGTGCTATAACAGATATACAGTGAGTGTGAGGGAGCATGAGCCTTGTTCGGGGGTCGGTGCTATAACAGATATACAGTGAGTGTGAGGGAGCATGAGCCTTGTTCGTGGGTCGGTGCGATAACAGATGTACAGTGAGTGTGAGGGAGCATGAGCCTTGTTCGGGGGTCGGTGCTATAACAGATATACAGTGAGTGTGAGGGAGCATGAGCCTTGTTCGGGGGTCGGTGCTATAACAGATGTACAGTGAGTGTGAGGGAGCATGAGCCTTGTTCGGGGGTCGGTGCTATAACAGATATACAGTGAGTGTGAGGGAGCATGAGCCTTGTTCAGGGGGGTCGGTGCGATAACAGATGTACAGTGAGTGTGAGGGAGCATGAACCTTGTTCGGGGGTCGGTGCGATAACAGATATACAGTGAGTGTGAGGGAGCATGAGCCTTGTTCAGGGGGGTCGGTGCGATAACAGATGTACAGTGAGTGTGAGGGAGCATGAGCCTTGTTCGGGGGTCGGTGCTATAACAGATATACAGTGAGTGTGAGGGAGAATGAGCCTTGTTCGGGGGTCGGTGCGATAACAGATATACAGTGAGTGTGAGGGAGCATGAGCCTTGTTCGGGGGTCGGTGCTATAACAGATATACAGTGAGTGTGAGGGAGAATGAGCCTTGTTCGGGGGTCGGTGCGATAACAGATATACAGTGAGTGTGAGGGAGCATGAGCCTTGTTCGGGGGTCGGTGCGATAACAGATATACAGTGAGTGTGAGGGAGCATGAGCCTTGTTCGGGGGTCGGTGCTATAACAGATATACAGTGAGTGTGAGGGAGAATGAGCCTTGTTCGGGGGTCGGTGCGATAACAGATATACAGTGAGTGTGAGGGAGCATGAGCCTTGTTCAGGGGGGTCGGTGCTATAACAGATGTACAGTGAGTGTGAGGGAGCATGAACCTTGTTCGGGGGTCGGTGCTATAACAGATATACAGTGAGTGTGAGGGAGCATGAGCCTTGTTCAGGGGGGTCGGTGCGATAACAGATGTACAGTGAGTGTGAGGGAGCATGAGCCTTGTTCGGGGGTCGGTGCGATAACAGATATACAGTGAGTGTGAGGGAGCATGAGCCTTGTTCGGGGTCGGTGCTATAACAGATGTACAGTGAGTGTGAGGGAGCATGAGCCTTGTTTGGGGGTCGGTGCTATAACAGATATACAGTGAGTGTGAGGGAGCATGAGCCTTGTTCAGGGGGGTCGGTGCGATAACAGATGTACAGTGAGTGTGAGGGAGCATGAGCCTTGTTCGGGGTCGGTGCTATAACAGATGTACAGTGAGTGTGAGGGAGCATGAACCTTGTTCGGGGGTCGGTGCGATAACAGATATACAGTGAGTGTGAGGGAGCATGAGCCTTGTTCAGGGGGGTCGGTGCTATAACAGATATACAGTGAGTGTGAGGGAGCATGAGCCTTGTTCGGGGGTAGGTGCGATAACAGATGTACAGTGAGTGTGAGGGAGCATGAGCCTTGTTCGGGGTCGGTGCTATAACAGATATACAGTGAGTGTGAGGGAGCATGAACCTTGTTCGGGGTCGGTGCTATAACAGATGTACAGTGAGTGTGAGGGAGCATGAACCTTGTTCGGGGGTCAGTGCTATAACAGATATACAGTGAGTGTGAGGGAGCATGAGCCTTGTTCGGGGATCGGTGCTATAACAGATATACAGTGAGTGTGAGGGAGCATGAACCTTGTTCGGGGGTCGGTACGATAACAGATATACAGTGAGTGTGAGGGAGCATGAACCTTGTTCGGGGGTCAGTGCTATAACAGATATACAGTGAGTGTGAGGGAGCATGAACCTTGTTCGGGGGTCAGTGCTATAACAGATATACAGTGAGTGTGAGGGAGCATGAACCTTGTTCGGGGTCGGTGCTATAACAGATATACAGTGAGTGTGAGGGAGCATGAACCTTGTTCGGGGGTCGGTGCGATAACAGATATTCAGTGAGTGTGAGGGAGCATGAACCTTGTTCGGGGGTCGGTGCGATAACAGATATACAGTGAGTGTGAGGGAGCATGAGCCTTGTTCGGGGGTCGGTGCGACAACAGATATACAGTGAGTGTGAGGGAGCATGAGCCTTGTTCGGGGGTCGGTGCTATAACAGATATACAGTGAGTGTGAGGGAGCATGAGCCTTGTTCGGGGGTCGGTGCGATAACAGATATACAGTGAGTGTGAGGGAGCATGAGCCTTGTTCGGGGGTCGGTGCGATAACAGATGTACAGTGAGTGTGAGGGAGCATGAGCCTTGTTCGGGGGTCGGTGCGATAACAGATATACAGTGAGTGTGAGGGAGCATGAGCCTTGTTCAGGGGTCGGTGCGATAACAGATATACAGTGAGTGTGAGGGAGCATGAGCCTTGTTCGGGGGTCGGTGCGATAACAGATATACAGTGAGTGTGAGGGAGCATGAGCCTTGTTCAGGGGTCGGTGCTATAACAGATGTACAGTGAGTGTGAGGGAGCATGAGCCTTGTTCGGGGTCGGTGCTATAACAGATATACAGTGAGTGTGAGGGAGCATGAGCCTTGTTCGGGGGTCGGTGCGATAACAGATGAACAGTGAGTGTGAGGGAGCATGAGCCTTGTTCGGGGGTCGGTGCTATAACAGATGTACAGTGAGTGTGAGGGAGCATGAGCCTTGTTCGTGGGTCGGTGCGATAACAGATATACAGTGAGTGTGAGGGAGCATGAGCCTTGTTCGGGGGTAGGTGCGATAACAGATATACAGTGAGTGTGAGGGAGCATGAGCCTTGTTCGGGGTCGGTGCTATAACAGATATACAGTGAGTGTGAGGGAGCATGAGCCTTATTCGGGGGTCGGTGCTATAACAGATATACAGTGAGTGTGAGGGAGCATGAGCCTTGTTCGGGGGTCGGTGCTATAACAGATATACAGTGAGTGTGAGGGAGCATGAGCCTTGTTCAGGGGTCGGTGCTATAACAGATATACAGTGAGTGTGAGGGAGCATGAGCCTTGTTCGGGGGTAGGTGCGATAACAGATGTACAGTGAGTGTGAGGGAGCATGAGACTTGTTCGGGGGTCGGTGCGATAACAGATATACAGTGAGTGTGAGGGAGCATGAACCTTGTTCGGGGATCGGTGCTATAACAGATGAACAGTGAGTGTGAGGGAGCATGAGCCTTGTTCGGGGGTCGGTGCGATAACAGATATACAGTGAGTGTGAGGGAGCATGAGCCTTGTTCGGGGTCGGTGCGATAACAGATATACAGTGAGTGTGAGGGAGCATGAGCCTTGTTCGGGGGTCGGTGCGATAACAGATATACAGTGAGTGTGAGGGAGCATGAACCTTGTTCGGGGGTAGGTGCTAAAACAGATGTACAGTGAGTGTGAGGGAGCATGAACCTTGTTCGGGGTAGGTGCTAAAACAGATGTACAGTGAGTGTGAGGGAGCATGAACCTTGTTCGGGGGTCGGTGCTATAACAGATGTACAGTGAGTGTGAGTGAGCATGAGCCTTGTTCGGGGGTCGGTGCTATAACAGATGTACAGTGAGTGTGAGGGAGCATGAGCCTTGTTCGGGGTCGGTGCGATAACAGATGTACAGTGAGTGTGAGGGAGCATGAACCTTGTTCGGGATCGGTGCTATAACAGATGTACAGTGAGTGTGAGGGAGCATGAGCCTTGTTCGGGGGTCGGTGCTATAACAGATGTACAGTGAGTGTGAGGGAGCATGAACCTTGTTCGTGGGTCGGTGCGATAACAGATATACAGTGAGTGTGAGGGAGCATGAACCTTGTTCGGGGGTAGGTGCTATAACAGATATACAGTGAGTGTGAGGGAGCATGAGCCTTGTTCGGGGGTAGGTGCTATAACAGATATACAGTGGGTGTGAGGGAGCATGAGCCTTGTTCGGGGGTCGATGCTATAACAGATGTACAGTGAGTGTGAGGGAGCATGAGCCTTGTTCGGGGGTCGGTGCTATAACAGATGTACAGTGAGTGTGAGGGAGCATGAGCCTTGTTCGGGGGTCGGTGCTATAACAGATATACAGTGAGTGTGAGGGAGCATGAGCCTTGTTCGGGGGTCGGTGCGATAACAGATATACAGTGAGTGTGAGGGAGCATGAGCCTTGTTCGGGGGTCGGTGCTATAACAGATATACAGTGAGTGTGAGGGAGCATGAGCCTTGTTCGGGGGTCGGTGCTATAACAGATATACAGTGAGTGTGAGGGAGCATGAACCTTGTTCGGGGGTCGGTGCTATAACAGATATACAGTGAGTGTGAGGGAGCATGAACCTTGTTCAGGGGGGTCGGTGCTATAACAGATGTACAGTGAGTGTGAGGGAGCATGAGCCTTGTTCAGGGGGGTCGGTGCTATAACAGATATACAGTGAGTGTGAGGGAGCATGAACCTTGTTCAGGGGTCGGTGCTATAACAGATATACAGTGAGTGTGAGGGAGCATGAGCCTTGTTCGGGGGTCGGTGCTATAACAGATGTACAGTGAGTGTGAGGGAACATGAGCCTTGTTCGGGGGTCGGTGCGATAACAGATATACAGTGAGTGTGAGGGAGCATGAGCCTTGTTCGGGGGTCGGTGCGATAACAGATGTACAGTGAGTGTGTGGGAGCATGAGCCTTGTTCGGGGGTCGGTGCTATAACAGATGTACAGTGAGTGTGAGGGAGCATGAACCTTGTTCGGGGGTCGGTGCGATAACAGATATACAGTGAGTGTGAGGGAGCATGAGCCTTGTTCGGGGGTCGGTGCTATAACAGATGTACAGTGAGTGTGAGGGAGCATGAACCTTGTACGGGGGTCGGTGCGTTAACAGATATACAGTGAGTGTGAGGGAGCATGAGCCTTGTTCGGGGGTCGGTGCTATAACAGATATACAGTGAGTGTGAGGGAGCATGAGCCTTGTTCAGGGGGGTCGGTGCGATAACAGATGTACAGTGAGTGTGAGGGAGCATGAGCCTTGTTCGGGGGTAGGTGCTATAACAGATATACAGTGAGTGTGAGGGAGCATGAGCCTTGTTCGGGGGTAGGTGCTATAACAGATATACAGTGAGTGTGAGGGAGCATGAACCTTGTTCGGGGGTAGGTGCTATAACAGATATACAGTGAGTGTGAGGGAGCATGAGCCTTGTTCGGGGGTAGGTGCTATAACAGATATACAGTGAGTGTGAGGGAGCATGAACCTTGTTCGGGGGTAGGTGCTATAACAGATATACAGTGAGTGTGAGGGAGCATGAGCCTTGTTCGGGGGTAGGTGCTATAACAGATATACAGTGAGTGTGAGGGAGCATGAACCTTGTTCGGGGGTAGGTGCTATAACAGATATACAGTGAGTGTGAGGGAGCATGAGCCTTGTTCGGGGGTAGGTGCTATAACAGATATACAGTGAGTGTGAGGGAGCATGAGCCTTGTTCGGGGGTCGGTGCGATAACAGATATACAGTGAGTGTGAGGGAGCATGAGCCTTGTTCGGGGGTCGGTGCGATAACAGATGTACAGTGAGTGTGAGGGAGCATGAGCCTTGTTCGGGGGTCGGTGCGATAACAGATATACAGTGAGTGTGAGGGAGCATGAGCCTTGTTCGGGGGTCGGTGCGATAACAGATATACAGTGAGTGTGAGGGAGCATGAGCCTTGTTCGGGGGTCGGTGCGATAACAGATGTACAGTGAGTGTGAGGGAGCATGAACCTTGTTCGGGGTCGGTGCTAGAACAGATGTACAGTGAGTGTGAGGGAGCATGAACCTTGTTCGGGGGTCGGTGCTATAACAGATATACAGTGAGTGTGAGGGAGCATGAGCCTTGTTCGGGGGTCGGTGCTATAACAGATATACCGTGAGTGTGAGGGAGCATGAACCTTGTTCGGGGGTCGGTGCTATAACAGATATACAGTGAGTGTGAGGGAGCATGAGCCTTGTTCGGGGGTCGGTGCTATAACAGATATACAGTGAGTGTGAGGGAGCATGAGCCTTGTTCGGGGGTCGGTGCTATAACAGATGTACAGTGAGTGTGAGGGAGCATGAGCCTTGTTCGGGGGTCGGTGCGATAACAGATATACAGTGAGTGTGAGGGAGCATGAGCCTTGTTCGGGGGTCGGTGCTATAACAGATGTACAGTGAGTGTGAGGGAGCATGAGCCTTGTTCGGGGGTCGGTGCTATAACAGATATACAGTGAGTGTGAGGGAGCATGAGCCTTGTACAGGGGTCGGTGCGATAACAGATATACAGTGAGTGTGAGGGAGCATGAGCCTTGTTCAGGGGGGTCGGTGCTATAACAGATATACAGTGATTGTGAGGGAGCATGAGCCTTGTTCAGGGGTCGGTGCGATAACAGATATACAGTGAGTGTGAGGGAGCATGAACCTTGTTCAGGGGGGGTCGGTGCTATAACAGATGTACAGTGAGTGTGTGGGAGCATGAGCCTTGTTCGGGGTTCGGTGCTATAACAGATATACAGTGAGTGTGTGGGAGCATGAGCCTTGTTCGGGGTTCGGTGCGATAACAGATATACAGTGAGTGTGAGGGAGCATGAGCCTTGTTCGGGGGTCGGTGCTATAACAGATATACAGTGAGTGTGAGGGAGCATGAGCCTTGTTCGGGGTCGGTGCTATAACAGATATACAGTGAGTGTGAGGGAGCATGAACCTTGTTCGGGGTCGGTGCTATAACAGATATACAGTGAGTGTGAGGGAGCATGAACCTTGTTCGGGGGTCGGTGCGATAACAGATGTACAGTGAGTGTGAGGGAGCATGAACCTTGTTCGGGGTCGGTGCTATAACAGATATACAGTGAGTGTGAGGGAGCATGAACCTTGTTCGGGGGTCGGTGCGATAACAGATGTACAGTGAGTGTGAGGGAGCATGAACCTTGTTCGGGGGTCGGTGCGATAACAGATATACAGTGAGTGTGAGGGAGCATGAGCCTTGTTCGGGGGTCGGTGCGATAACAGATATACAGTGAGTGTGAGGGAGCATGAGCCTTGTTCGGGGGTCGGTGCGATAACAGATATACAGTGAGTGTGAGGGAGCATGAGCCTTGTTCGGGGGTCGGTGCGATAACAGATGCACAGTGAGTGTGTGGGAGCATGAGCCTTGTTCGGGGGTCGGTGCTATAACAGATATACAGTGAGTGTGAGGGAGCATGAACCTTGTTCGGGGGTCGGTGCGATAACAGATATACAGTGAGTGTGAGGGAGCATGAACCTTGTTCGGGGGTCGGTGCTATAACAGATATACAGTGAGTGTGAGGGAGCATGAACCTTGTTCGGGGGTCGTTGCTATAACAGATATACAGTGAGTGTGAGGGAGCATGAACCTTGTTCGGGGGTCGTTGCTATAACAGATATACAGTGAGTGTGAGGGAGCATGAGCCTTGTTCAGGGGGGTCGGTGCGATAACAGATGTACAGTGAGTGTGAGGGAGCATGAGCCTTGTTCGGGGGTCGGTGCTATAACAGATATACAGTGAGTGTGAGGGAGCATGAACCTTGTTCGGGGGTAGGTGCTATAACAGATATACAGTGAGTGTGAGGGAGCATGAACCTTGTTCGGGGGTAGGTGCTATAACAGATATACAGTGAGTGTGAGGGAGCATGAGCCTTGTTCGGGGGTAGGTGCTATAACAGATATACAGTGAGTGTGAGGGAGCATGAGCCTTGTTCGGGGGTCGGTGCGATAACAGATATACAGTGAGTGTGAGGGAGCATGAGCCTTGTTCGGGGGTCGGTGCGATAACAGATGTACAGTGAGTGTGAGGGAGCATGAGCCTTGTTCGGGGGTCGGTGCGATAACAGATATACAGTGAGTGTGAGGGAGCATGAGCCTTGTTCGGGGGTCGGTGCGATAACAGATATACAGTGAGTGTGAGGGAGCATGAGCCTTGTTCGGGGGTCGGTTCGATAACAGATGTACAGTGAGTGTGAGGGAGCATGAACCTTGTTCGGGGTCGGTGCTAGAACAGATGTACAGTGAGTGTGAGGGAGCATGAACCTTGTTCGGGGGTCGGTGCTATAACAGATATACAGTGAGTGTGAGGGAGCATGAGCCTTGTTCGGGGGTCGGTGCTATAACAGATATACCGTGAGTGTGAGGGAGCATGAACCTTGTTCGGGGGTCGGTGCTATAACAGATGTACAGTGAGTGTGAGGGAGCATGAGCCTTGTTCGGGGGTAGGTGCGATAACAGATATACAGTGAGTGTGAGGGAGCATGAGCCTTGTTCGGGGGTCGGTGCTATAACAGATGTACAGTGAGTGTGAGGGAGCATGAGCCTTCTTCGGGGGTCGGTGCTATAACAGATATACAGTGAGTGTGAGGGAGCATGAGCCTTGTTCGGGGGTCGGTGCGATAACAGATATACAGTGAGTGTGAGGGAGCATGAGCCTTGTACAGGGGTCGGTGCGATAACAGATATACAGTGAGTGTGAGGGAGCATGAGCCTTGTTCAGGGGGGTCGGTGCTATAACAGATATACAGTGATTGTGAGGGAGCATGAGCCTTGTTCAGGGGTCGGTGCGATAACAGATATACAGTGAGTGTGAGGGAGCATGAGCCTTGTTCAGGGGGGGTCGGTGCTATAACAGATGTACAGTGAGTGTGTGGGAGCATGAGCCTTGTTCGGGGTTCGGTGCTATAACAGATATACAGTGAGTGTGAGGGAGCATGAGCCTTGTTCAGGGGGGTCGGTGCGATAACAGATATACAGTGAGTGTGAGGGAGCATGAGCCTTGTTCGGGGGTCGGTGCTATAACAGATATACAGTGAGTGTGAGGGAGCATGAGCCTTGTTTGGGGTCGGTGCTATAACAGATATACAGTGAGTGTGAGGGAGCATGAGCCTTGTTCGGGGTCGGTGCTATAACAGATATACAGTGAGTGTGAGGGAGCATGAACCTTGTTCGGGGTCGGTGCTATAACAGATGTACAGTGAGTGTGAGGGAGCATGAGCCTTGTTCGGGGGTCGGTGCGATAACAGATATACAGTGAGTGTGAGGGAGCATGAGCCTTGTTCGGGGGTCGGTGCTATAACAGATGTACAGTGAGTGTGAGGGAGCATGAACCTTGTTCGGGGTCGGTGCTATAACAGATATACAGTGAGTGTGAGGGAGCATGAACCTTGTTCGGGGGTCGGTGCGATAACAGATGTACAGTGAGTGTGAGGGAGCATGAACCTTGTTCGGGGGTCGGTGCGATAACAGATATACAGTGAGTGTGAGGGAGCATGAGCCTTGTTCGGGGGTCGGTGCGATAACAGATATACAGTGAGTGTGAGGGAGCATGAGCCTTGTTCGGGGGTCGGTGCTATAACAGATGTACAGTGAGTGTGAGGGAGCATGAGCCTTGTTCGGGGGTCGGTGCGATAACAGATATACAGTGAGTGTGAGGGAGCATGAGCCTTGTTCGGGGGTCGGTGCTATAACAGATATACAGTGAGTGTGAGGGAGCATGAGCCTTGTTCGGGGGTCGGTGCGATAACAGATATACAGTGAGTGTGAGGGAGCATGAGCCTTGTTCGGGGGTCGGTGCTATAACAGATATACAGTGAGTGTGAGGGAGCATGAGCCTTGTTCGGGGGTCGGTGCTATAACAGATATACAGTGAGTGTGAGGGAGCATGAGCCTTGTTCGGGGGTCGGTGCGATAACAGATATACAGTGAGTGTGAGGGAGCATGAGCCTTGTTCGGGGGTCGGTGCTATAACAGATATACAGTGAGTGTGTGGGAGCATGAGCCTTGTTCGGGGGTCGGTGCGATAACAGATATACAGTGAGTGTGAGGGAGCATGAGCCTTGTTCGGGGGTCGGTGCTATAACAGATGTACAGTGAGTGTGAGGGAGCATGAGTCTTGTTCGGGGGTCGGTGCGATAACAGATATACAGTGAGTGTGAGGGAGCATGAGCCTTGTTCGGGGGTCGGTGCGATAACAGATATACAGTGAGTGTGAGGGAGCATGAGCCTTGTTCGGGGGTAGGTGCTATAACAGATATACAGTGAGTGTGAGGGAGCATGAGCCTTGTTCGGGGGTCGGTGCTATAACAGATATACAGTGAGTGTGAGGGAGCATGAGCCTTGTTCGGGGGTCGGTGCTATAACAGATATACAGTGAGTGTGAGGGAGCATGAGCCTTGTTCAGGGGTCGGTGCTATAACAGATATACAGTGAGTGTGAGGGAGCATGAGCCTTGTTCGGGGGTCGGTGCGATAACAGATATACAGTGAGTGTGAGGGAGCATGAGCCTTGTTCGGGGGTCGGTGCTATAACAGATATACAGTGAGTGTGAGGGAGCATGAGCCTTGTTCGGGGGTCGGTGCTATAACAGATATACAGTGAGTGTGAGGGAGCATGAACCTTGTTCAGGGGGGTCGGTGCTATAACAGATGTACAGTGAGTGTGAGGGAGCATGAGCCTTGTTCGGGGGTCGGTGCGATAACAGATATACAGTGAGTGTGAGGGAGCATGAGCCTTGTTCAGGGGGGTCGGTGCGATAACAGATATACAGTGAGTGTGAGGGAGCATGAGCCTTGTTCGGGGGTAGGTGCGATAACAGATATACAGTGAGTGTGAGGGAGCATGTGCCTTGTTCGGGGGTCGGTGCGATAACAGATATACAGTGAGTGTGAGGGAGCATGAGCCTTGTTCGGGGGTCGGTGCTATAACAGATATACAGTGAGTGTGAGGGAGCATGAGCCTTGTTCGGGGGTCGGTGCTATAACAGATATACAGTGAGTGTGAGGGAGCATGAGCCTTGTTCGGGGGTCGGTGCGATAACAGATATACAGTGAGTGTGAGGGAGCATGAGCCTTGTTCGGGGGTCGGTGCGATAACAGATATACAGTGAGTGTGAGGGAGCATGAGCCTTGTTCGGGGGTAGGTGCGATAACAGATATACAGTGAGTGTGAGGGAGCATGTGCCTTGTTCGGGGGTCGGTGCGATAACAGATATACAGTGAGTGTGAGGGAGCATGAGCCTTGTTCGGGGGTCGGTGCTATAACAGATATACAGTGAGTGTGAGGGAGCATGAGCCTTGTTCGGGGGTCGGTGCTATAACAGATATACAGTGAGTGTGAGGGAGCATGAGCCTTGTTCGGGGGTCGGTGCGATAACAGATATACAGTGAGTGTGAGGGAGCATGAGCCTTGTTCGGGGGTCGGTGCTATAACAGATATACAGTGAGTGTGAGGGAGCATGAACCTTGTTCGGGGGTCGGTGCGATAACAGATATACAGTGAGTGTGAGGGAGCATGAGCCTTGTTCGGGGGTCGGAGCTATAACAGATATACAGTGAGTGTGAGGGAGCATGAGCCTTGTTCGGGGGTCGGTGCTATAACAGATATACAGTGAGTGTGAGGGAGCATGAACCTTGTTCAGGGGGATCGGTGCTATAACAGATGTACAGTGAGTGTGAGGGAGCATGAGCCTTGTTCAGGGGGGTCGGTGCTATAACAGATATACAGTGAGTGTGAGGGAGCATGAACCTTGTTCAGGGGTCGGTGCTATAACAGATATACAGTGAGTGTGAGGGAGCATGAGCCTTGTTCGGGGGTCGGTGCTATAACAGATGTACAGTGAGTGTGAGGGAGCATGAGCCTTGTTCAGGGTAGTCGGTGCTATAACAGATGTACAGTGAGTGTGAGGGAGCATGAGCCTTGTTCAGGGGGGTCGGTGCGATAACAGATATACAGTGAGTGTGAGGGAGCATGAGCCTTGTTCAGGGGGGTCGGTGCGATAACAGATGTACAGCGAGTGTGAGGGAGCATGAGCCTTGTTCAGGGGGGTCGGTGCGATAACAGATATACAGTGAGTGTGAGGGAGCATGAGCCTTGTTCAGGGTAGTCGCTGCTATAACAGATGTACAGTGAGTGTGAGGGAGCATGAACCTTGTTCGGGGGTCGGTGCTATAACAGATATACAGTGAGTGTGAGGGAGCATGAACCTTGTTCAGGGGGGTCGGTGCGATAACAGATATACAGTGAGTGTGAGGGAGCATGAGCCTTGTTCAGGGGGGTCGGTGCTATAACAGATGTACAGTGAGTGTGAGGGAGCATGAGCCTTGTTCGGGGGTCGGTGCGATAACAGATATACAGTGAGTGTGAGGGAGCATGAACCTTGTTCAGGGGGGTCGGTGCTATAACAGATGTACAGTGAGTGTGAGGGAGCATGAGCCTTGTTCGGGGGTCGGTGCGATAACAGATATACAGTGAGTGTGAGGGAGCATGAACCTTGTTCGGGGGGGTCGGTGCTATAACAGATGTACAGTGAGTGTGAGGGAGCATGAGCCTTGTTCGGGGGTCGGTGCGATAACAGATATACAGTGAGTGTGAGGGAGCATGAACCTTGTTCGGGGGTCGGTGCTATAACAGATATACAGTGAGTGTGAGGGAGCATGAACCTTGTTCAGGGGGGTCGGTGCTATAACAGATGTACAGTGAGTGTGAGGGAGCATGAACCTTGTTCGGGGGTCGGTGCTGTAACAGATATACAGTGAGTGTGAGGGAGCATGAGCCTCGTTCGGGGGTCGGTGCTATAACAGATATACAGTGAGTGTGAGGGAGCATGAGCCTTGTTCAGGGGGGTCGGTGCTATAACAGATGTACAGTGAGTGTGAGGGAGCATGAGCCTTGTTCAGGGGGGTCGGTGCTATAACAGATGTACAGTGAGTGTGAGGGAGCATGAGCCTTGTTCGGGGGTCGGTGCTATAACAGATATACAGTGAGTGTGAGGGAGCATGAGCCTTGTTCGGGGGTCGGTGCGATAACAGATATAAAGTGAGTGTGAGGGAGCATGAGCCTTGTTCGGGGGTCGGTGCGATAACAGATATACAGTGAGTGTGAGGGAGCATGAGCCTTGATCGGGGGTCGGTGCGATAACAGATGTACAGTGAGTGTGAGGGAGCATGAGCCTTGTTCATGGGTCGGTGCTATAACAGATGTACAGTGAATGTGAGGGAGCATGAACCTTGTTCGGGGGTCAGTGCTATAACAGATATACAGTGAGTGTGAGGGAGCATGAGCCTTGTTCGGGGGTCGGTGCTATAACAGATATACAGTGAGTGTGAGGGAGCATGAGCCTTGTTCGGGGGTCGGTGCTATAACAGATATACAGTGAGTGTGAGGGAGCATGAGCCTTGTTCAGGGGTCCGTGCTATAACAGATGTACAGTGAGTGTGAGGGAGCATGAACCTTGTTCAGGGGTCGGTGCTATAACAGATGTACAGTGAGTGTGAGGGAGCATGAGCCTTGTTCAGGGGTCGGTGCTATAACAGATGTACAGTGAGTGTGAGGGAGCATGAACCTTGTTCAGGGGTCGGTGCTATAACAGATGTACAGTGAGTGTGAGGGAGCATTAACCTTGTTCGGGGGTCGGTGCTATAACAGATATACAGTGAGTGTGAGGGAGCATGAGCCTTGTTCGGGGGTCGGTGCTATAACAGATATACAGTGAGTGTGAGTGAGCATGAGCCTTGTTCGGGGGTCGGTGCGATAACAGATATACAGTGAGTGTGAGGGAGCATGAGCCTTGTTCGGGGGTCGGTGCGATAACAGATGTACAGTGAGTGTGAGGGAGCATGAGCCTTGTTCGGGGGTCGGTGCGATAACAGATATACAGTGAGTGTGAGGGAGCATGAGCCTTGTTCGGGGGTCGGTGCGATAACAGATATACAGTGAGTGTGAGGGAGCATGAGCCTTGTTCGGGGGTCGGTGCTATAACAGATATACAGTGAGTGTGAGGGAGCATGAACCTTGTTCGGGGGTCGGTGCTATAACAGATGTACAGTGAGTGTGAGGGAGCATGAACCTTGTTCGGGGGTCGGTGCGATAACAGATGTACAGTGAGTGTGAGGGAGCATGATCCTTGTTCGGGGGTCGGTGCGATAACAGATATACAGTGAGTGTGAGGGAGCATGAGCCTTGTTCGGGGGTCGGTGCTATAACAGATGTACAGTGAGTGTGAGGGAGCATGAACCTTGTTCCGGGGTCGGTGCGATAACAGATATACAGTGAGTGTGAGGGAGCAAGAGCCTTGTTCGGGGGTCGGTGCTATAACAGATGTACAGTGAGTGTGAGGGAGCATGAACCTTGTTCTGGGGTCGGTGCTATAACAGATATACAGTGAGTGTGAGAGAGCATGAGCCTTGTTCGGGGGTCGGTGCGATAACAGATATACAGTGAGTGTGAGGGAGCATGAGCCTTGTTCGGGGGTCGGTGCGATAACAGATGTACAGTGAGTGTGAGGGAGCATGAGCCTTGTTCGGGGGTCGGTGCTATAACAGATATACAGTGAGTGTGAGGGAGCATGAGCCTTGTTCAGGGGTCGGTGCGATAACAGATATACAGTGATTGTGAGGGAGCATGAGCCTTGTTCAGGGGTCGGTGCGATAACAGATATACAGTGAGTGTGAGGGAGCATGAGCCTTGTTCAGGGGGGTCGGTGCTATAACAGATGTACAGTGAGTGTGTGGGAGCCTGAGCCTTGTTCGGGGGTCGGTGCTATAACAGATATACAGTGAGTGTGAGGGAGCATGAGACTTGTTCAGGGGGGTCGGTGCGATAACAGATGTACAGTGAGTGTGAGGGAGCATGAGCCTTGTTCGGGGGTAGGTGCGATAACAGATGTACAGTGAGTGTGAGGGAGCATGAGCCTTGTTCGGGGTCGGTGCTATAACAGATATACAGTGAGTGTGAGGGAGCATGAGCCTTGTTCGGGGTCGGTGCTATAACAGATATACAGTGAGTGTGAGGGAGCATGAGCCTTGTTCGGGGTCGGTGCTATAACAGATGTACAGTGAGTGTGAGGGAGCATGAGCCTTGTTCGGGGGTCGGTGCGAGAACAGATATACAGTGAGTGTGAGGGAGCATGAGCCTTGTTCGGGGGTCGGTGCTATAACAGATGTACATTGAGTGTGAGGGAGCATGAACCTTGTTCGGGGTCGGTGCTATAACAGATATACAGTGAGTGTGAGGGAGCATGAACCTTGTTCGGGGGTCGGTGCGATAACAGATGTACAGTGAGTTTGAGGGAGCATGAGCCTTGTTCGGGGGTCGGTGCGATAACAGATATACAGTGAGTGTGAGGGAGCATGAGCCTTGTTCGGGGGTCGGTGCGATAACAGATATACAGTGAGTGTGAGGGAGCATGAGCCTTGTTCGGGGGTCGGTGCTATAACAGATATACAGTGAGTGTGAGGGAGCATGAGCCTTGTTCGGGGGTCGGTGCGATAACAGATATACAGTGACTGTGAGGGAGCATGAGCCTTGTTCGGGGGTCGGTGCTATAACAGATATACAGTGAGTGTGAGGGAGCATGAGCCTTGTTCGGGGGTCGGTGCTATAACAGATATACAGTGAGTGTGAGGGAGCATGAACCTTGTTCGGGGGTCGGTGCGATAACAGATATACAGTGAGTGTGAGGGAGCATGAACCTTGTTCGGGGGTCGGTGCGATAACAGATATACAGTGAGTGTGAGGGAGCATGAGCCTTGTTCGGGGGTCGGTGCTATAACAGATATACAGTGAGTGTGAGGGAGCATGAGCCTTGTTCGGGGTCGGTGCTATAACAGATATACAGTGAGTGTGAGGGAGCATGAGCCTTGTTCGGGGGTCGGTGCGATAACAGATGTACAGTGAGTGTGAGGGAGCATGAACCTTGTTCGGGGGTCGGTGCTATAACAGATATACAGTGAGTGTGAGGGAGCATGAGCCTTGTTCGGGGGTCGGTGCGATAACAGATGTACAGTGAGTGTGAGGGAGCATGAGCCTTGTTCGGGGGTCGGTGCTATAACAGATATACAGTGAGTGTGAGGGAGCATGAGCCTTGTTCGGGGGTCGGTGCTATAACAGATGTACAGTGAGTGTGAGGGAGCATGAGCCTTGTTCGGGGGTAGGTGCTATAACAGATATACAGTGAGTGTGAGGGAGCATGAGCCTTGTTCGGGGGTCGGTGCGATAACAGATATACAGTGAGTGTGAGGGAGCATGAGCCTTGTTCGGGGGTCGGTGCTATAACAGATGTACAGTGAGTGTGAGGGAGCATGAGCCTTGTTCGGGGGTAGGTGCAATAACAGATATACAGTGAGTGTGAGGGAGCATGAGCCTTGTTCGGGGGTAGGTGCTATAACAGATATACAGTGAGTGTGAGGGAGCATGAGCCTTGTTCGGAGGTCGGTGCGATAACAGATATACAGTGAGTGTGAGGGAGCATGAGCCTTGTTCGGGGTCGGTGCTATAACAGATATACAGTGAGTGTGAGGGAGCATGAGCCTTGTTCGGGGGTCGGTGCGATAACAGATATACAGTGAGTGTGAGGGAGCATGAGCCTTGTTCGGGGGTCGGTGCGATAACAGATATACAGTGAGTGTGAGGGAGCATGAGCCTTGTTCGGGGTCGGTGCTATAACAGATATACAGTGAGTGTGAGGGAGCATGAGCCTTGTTCGGGGGTCGGTGCGATAACAGATATACAGTGAGTGTGAGGGAGCATGAGCCTTGTTCGGGGGTCGGTGCGATAACAGATATACAGTGAGTGTGAGGGAGCATGAGCCTTGTTCGGGGGTCGGTGCGATAACAGATATACAGTGAGTGTGAGGGAGCATGAGCCTTGTTCGGGGTCGGTGCTATAACAGATGTACAGTGAGTGTGAGGGAGCATGAGCCTTGTTCAGGGGTCGGTGCTATAACAGATATACAGTGAGTGTGAGGGAGCATGAGCCTTGTTCGGGGTCGGTGCTATAACAGATATACAGTGAGTGTGAGGGAGCATGAGCCTTGTTCGGGGGTCGGTGCGAAAACAGATGTACAGTGAGTGTGAGGGAGCATGAGCCTTGTTCGGGGGTCGGTGCGATAACAGATATACAGTGAGTGTGAGGGAGCATGAGCCTTGTTCGGGGGTCGGTGCTATAACAGATGTACATTGAGTGTGAGGGAGCATGAACCTTGTTCGGGGTCGGTGCTATAACAGATATACAGTGAGTGTGAAGGAGCATGAACCTTGTTCGGGGGTCGGTGCTATAACAGATGTACATTGAGTGTGAGGGAGCATGAACCTTGTTCGGGGGTCGGTGCTATAACAGATATACAGTGAGTGTGAGGGAGCATGAACCTTGTTCGGGGGTCGGTGCGATAACAGATGTACAGTGAGTTTGAGGGAGCATGAACCTTGTTCGGGGGTCGGTGCGATAACAGATATACAGTGAGTGTGAGGGAGCATGAACCTTGTTCGGGGGTCGGTGCTATAACAGATATACAGTGAGTGTGAGGGAGCATGAACCTTGTTCGGGGGTCGGTGCGATAACAGATGTACAGTGAGTTTGAGGGAGCATGAACCTTGTTCGGGGGTCGGTGCGATAACAGATATACAGTGAGTGTGAGGGAGCATGAGCCTTGTTCGGGGGTCGGTGCGATAACAGATATACAGTGAGTGTGAGGGAGCATGAGCCTTGTTCGGGGGTCGGTGCTATAACAGATATACAGTGAGTGTGAGGGAGCATGAGCCTTGTTCGGGGGTCGGTGCGATAACAGATATACAGTGAGTGTGAGGGAGCATGAGCCTTGTTCGGGGGTCGGTGCTATAACAGATATACAGTGAGTGTGAGGGAGCATGAGCCTTGTTCGGGGGTCGGTGCTATAACAGATATACAGTGAGTGTGAGGGAGCATGAGCCTTGTTCGGGGGTCGGTGCTATAACAGATATACAGTGAGTGTGAGGGAGCATGAGCCTTGTTCGGGGGTCGGTGCGATAACAGATATACAGTGAGTGTGAGGGAGCATGAGCCTTGTTCGGGGGTCGGTGCTATAACAGATATACAGTGAGTGTGAGGGAGCATGAGCCTTGTTCGGGGGTCGGTGCGATAACAGATGTACAGTGAGTGTGAGGGAGCATGAGCCTTGTTCGGGGGTCGGTGCGATAACAGATGTACAGTGAGTGTGAGGGAGCATGAGCCTTGTTCGGGGGTCGGTGCTATAACAGATATACAGTGAGTGTGAGGGAGCATGAGCCTTGTTCGGGGGTCGGTGCTATAACAGATGTACAGTGAGTGTGAGGGAGCATGAGCCTTGTTCGGGGGTAGGTGCTATAACAGATATACAGTGAGTGTGAGGGAGCATGAGCCTTGTTCGGGGGTCGGTGCGATAACAGATATACAGTGAGTGTGAGGGAGCATGAGCCTTGTTCGGGGGTCGGTGCTATAACAGATGTACAGTGAGTGTGAGGGAGCATGAGCCTTGTTCGGGGGTAGGTGCAATAACAGATATACAGTGAGTGTGAGGGAGCATGAGCCTTGTTCGGGGGTAGGTGCTATAACAGATATACAGTGAGTGTGAGGGAGCATGAGCCTTGTTCGGAGGTCGGTGCGATAACAGATATACAGTGAGTGTGAGGGAGCATGAGCCTTGTTCGGGAGTAGGTGCTATAACAGATATACAGTGAGTGTGAGGGAGCATGAGCCTTGTTCGGGGGTCGGTGCTATAACAGATATACAGTGAGTGTGAGTGAGCATGAGCGTTGTTCGGGGGTAGGTGCTATAACAGATGTACAGTGAGTGTGAGGGAGCATGAGCCTTGTTCGGGGGTCGGTGCTATAACAGATATACAGTGAGTGTGAGGGAGCATGAGCCTTGTTCGGGGGTCGATGCGATAACAGATATACAGTGAGTGTGAGGGAGCATGAGCCTTGTTCGGGGGTCGGTGCTATAACAGATATACAGTGAGTGTGAGGGAGCATGAGCCTTGTTCGGGGGTCGGTGCTATAACAGATATACAGTGAGTGTGAGGGAGCATGAACCTTGTTCAGGGGGGTCGGTGCTATAACAGATGTACAGTGAGTGTGAGGGAGCATGAGCCTTGTTCAGGGGGATCGGTGCTATAACAGATATACAGTGAGTGTGAGGGAGCATGAGCCTTGTTCGGGGGTCGGTGCTATAACAGATATACAGTGAGTGTGAGGGAGCATGAGCCTTGTTCGGGGGTCGGTGCTATAACAGATGTACAGTGAGTGTGAGGGAGCATGAGCCTTGTTCGGGGGTAGGTGCTATAACAGATATACAGTGAGTGTGAGGGAGCATGAGCCTTGTTCGGGGGTCGGTGCGATAACAGATATACAGTGAGTGTGAGGGAGCATGAGCCTTGTTCGGGGGTCGGTGCTATAACAGATGTACAGTGAGTGTGAGGGAGCATGAGCCTTGTTCGGGGGTAGGTGCGATAACAGATATACAGTGAGTGTGAGGGAGCATGAGCCTTGTTCGGGGGTCGGTGCTATAACAGATATACAGTGAGTGTGAGGGAGCATGAGCGTTGTTCGGGGGTAGGTGCTATAACAGATGTACAGTGAGTGTGAGGGAGCATGAGCCTTGTTCGGGGGTCGGTGCTATAACAGATATACAGTGAGTGTGAGGGAGCATGAGCCTTGTTCGGGGGTCGATGCGATAACAGATATACAGTGAGTGTGAGGGAGCATGAGCCTTGTTCGGAGGTCGGTGCGATAACAGATATACAGTGAGTGTGAGGGAGCATGAGCCTTGTTCGGGAGTAGGTGCTATAACAGATATACAGTGAGTGTGAGGGAGCATGAGCCTTGTTCGGGGGTCGGTGCTATAACAGATATACAGTGAGTGTGAGTGAGCATGAGCGTTGTTCGGGGGTAGGTGCTATAACAGATGTACAGTGAGTGTGAGGGAGCATGAGCCTTGTTCGGGGGTCGGTGCTATAACAGATATACAGTGAGTGTGAGGGAGCATGAGCCTTGTTCGGGGGTCGATGCGATAACAGATATACAGTGAGTGTGAGGGAGCATGAGCCTTGTTCGGGGGTCGGTGCTATAACAGATATACAGTGAGTGTGAGGGAGCATGAGCCTTGTTCGGGGGTCGGTGCTATAACAGATATACAGTGAGTGTGAGGGAGCATGAACCTTGTTCAGGGGGGTCGGTGCTATAACAGATGTACAGTGAGTGTGAGGGAGCATGAGCCTTGTTCAGGGGGAACGGTGCTATAACAGATATACAGTGAGTGTGAGGGAGCATGAGCCTTGTTCGGGGGTCGGTGCTATAACAGATATACAGTGAGTGTGAGGGAGCATGAACCTTGTTCGGGGGTAGGTGCGATAACAGATATACAGTGAGTGTGAGGGAGCATGAGCCTTGTTCGGGGGTCGGTGCGATAACAGATATACAGTGAGTGTGAGGGAGCATGATCCTTGTTCGGGGGTCGGTGCGATAACAGATATACAGTGAGTGTGAGGGAGCATGAGCCTTGTTCGGGGGTCGGTGCTATAACAGATATACAGTGAGTGTGAGGGAGCATGAGCCTTGTTCGGGGGTCGGTGCTATAACAGATATACAGTGAGTGTGAGGGAGCATGAGCCTTGTTCGGGGGTAGGTGCGATAACAGATATACAGTGAGTGTGAGGGAGCATGTGCCTTGTTCGGGGGTCGGTGCGATAACAAATATACAGTGAGTGTGAGGGAGCATGAGCCTTGTTCGGGGGTCGGTGCTATAACAGATATACAGTGAGTGTGAGGGAGCATGAGCCTTGTTCGGGGGTCGGTGCTATAACAGTTATACAGTGAGTGTGAGGGAGCATGAACCTTGTTCGGGGGTCGGTGCGATAACAGATGTACAGTGAGTGTGAGGGAGCATGAGCCTTGTTCGGGGGTCGGTGCTATAACAGATATACAGTGAGTGTGAGGGAGCATGAACCTTGTTCGGGGGTCGGTGCGATAACAGATATACAGTGAGTGTGAGGGAGCATGAGCCTTGTTCGGGGGTCGGTGCTATAACAGATATACAGTGAGTGTGAGGGAGCATGAGCCTTGTTCGGGGGTCGGTGCTATAACAGATATACAGTGAGTGTGCGGGAGCATGAACCTTGTTCAGGGGGGTCGGTGCTATAACAGATATACAGTGAGTGTGAGGGAGCATGAGCCTTGTTCGGGGGTCGGTGCTATAACAGATATACAGTGAGTGTGCGGGAGCATGAACCTTGTTCAGGGGGGTCGGTGCTATCACAGATGTACAGTGAGTGTGAGGGAGCATGAACCTTGTTCAGGGGTCGGTGCTATAACAGATATACAGTGAGTGTGAGGGAGCATGAGCCTTGTTCGGGGGTCGGTGCTATAACAGATGTACAGTGAGTGTGAGGGAGCATGAGCCTTGTTCGGGGGTCGGTGCTATAACAGATATACAGTGAGTGTGAGGGAGCATGAGCCTTGTTCAGGGGGGTCGGTGCGATAACAGATATACAGTGAGTGTGAGGGAGCATGAGCCTTGTTCAGGGGGGTCGGTGCTATAACAGATGTACAGTGAGTGTGAGGGAGCATGAGCCTTGTTCGGGGGTCGGTGCTATAACAGATGTACAGTGAGTGTGAGGGAGCATGAGCCTTGTTCAGGGGGGTCGGTGCTATAACAGATGTACAGTGAGTGTGAGGGAGCATGAACCTTGTTCGGGGGTCGGTGCTATAACAGATATACAGTGAGTGTGAGGGAGCATGAGCCTCGTTCGGGGGTCGGTGCTATAACAGATATACAGTGAGTGTGAGGGAGCATGAGCCTTGTTCAGGGGGGTCGGTGCTATAACAGATGTACAGTGAGTGTGAGGGAGCATGAGCCTTGTTCGGGGGTCGGTGCGATAACAGATGTACAGTGAGTGTGAGGGAGCATGAACCTTGTTCGGGGGTCGGTGCTATAACAGATATACAGTGAGTGTGAGGGAGCATGAGCCTTGTTCGGGGGTCGGTGCTATAACAGATATACAGTGAGTGTGAGGGAGCATGAGCCTTGTTCGGGGGTCGGTGCGATAACAGATATACAGTGAGTGTGAGGGAGCATGAGCCTTGTTCGGGGGTCGGTGCTATAACAGATATACAGTGAGTGTGAGGGAGCATGAGCCTTGTTCAGGGGTCGGTGCTATAACAGATGTACAGTGAGTGTGAGGGAGCATGAACTTTGTTCAGGGGTCGGTGCTATAACAGATGTACAGTGAGTGTGAGGGAGCATGAGCCTTGTTCAGGGGTCGGTGCTATAACAGATGTACAGTGAGTGTGAGGGAGCATGAACCTTGTTCAGGGGTCGGTGCTATAACAGATGTACAGTGAGTGTGAGGGAGCATTAACCTTGTTCGGGGGTCGGTGCTATAACAGATATACAGTGAGTGTGAGGGAGCATGAGCCTTGTTCGGGGGTCGGTGCTATAACAGATATACAATGAGTGTGAGGGAGCATGAGCCTTGTTCGGGGGTCGGTGCGATAACAGATATACAGTGAGTGTGAGGGAGCATGAGCCTTGTTCGGGGGTCGGTGCGATAACAGATATACAGTGAGTGTGAGGGAGCATGAGCCTTGTTCGGGGGTCGGTGCTATAACAGATATACAGTGAGTGTGAGGGAGCATGAACCTTGTTCGGGGGTCGGTGCTATAACAGATGTACAGTGAGTGTGAGGGAGCATGAACCTTGTTCGGGGGTCGGTGCGATAACAGATGTACAGTGAGTGTGAGGGAGCATGTTCCTTGTTCGGGGGTCGGTGCGATAACAGATATACAGTGAGTGTGAGGGAGCATGAGCCTTGTTCGTGGGTCGGTGCGATAACAGATATACAGTGAGTGTGAGTGAGCATGAACCTTGTTCGGGGGTCGGTGCTATAACAGATATACAATGAGTGTGAGGGAGCATGAGCCTTGTTCGGGGGTCGGTGCGATAACAGATGTACAGTGAGTGTGAGGGAGCATGAACCTTGTTCGGGGGTCGGTGCTATAACAGATATACAGTGAGTGTGAGGGAGCATGAGCCTTGTTCAGGCGTTGGTGCTATAACAGATGTACAGTGAGTGTGAGGGAGCATGAGCCTTGTTCGGGGGTCGGTACGATAACAGATATACAGTGAGTGTGAGGGAGCATGAGCCTTGTTCGGGGGTCGGTGCTATAACAGATATACAGTGAGTGTGAGGGAGCATGAGCCTTGTTCGGGGGTCGGTGCGATAACAGATGTACAGTGAGTGTGAGGGAGCATGAGCCTTGTTCGGGGGTCGGTGCGATAACAGATGTACAGTGAGTGTGAGGGAGCATGAGCCTTGTTCGGGGTCGGTGCTATAACAGATGTACAGTGAGTGTAAGGGAGCATGAACCTTGTTCGGGGGTCGGTGCTATAACAGATATACAGTGAGTGTGAGGGAGCATGAACCTTGTTCGGGGGTCGGTGCTATAACAGATATACAGTGAGTGTGAGGGAGCATGAGCCTTGTTCGGGGGTCGGTGCTATAACAGATATACAGTGAGTGTGAGGGAGCATGAACATTGTTCGGGGGTCGGTGCGATAACAGATGTACAGTGAGTGTGAGGGAGCATGAGCCTTGTTCGGGGGTCGGTGCTATAACAGATATACAGTGAGTGTGAGGGAGCATGAGCCTTGTTCGGGGGTCGGTGCTATAACAGATATACAGCGAGTGTGAGGGAGCATGAACCTTGTTCGGAGGTCGGTGCGATAACAGATATACAGTGAGTGTGAGTGAGCATGAGCCTTGTTCGGGGGTCGGTGCGATAACAGATATACAGTGAGTGTGAGGGAGCATGAGCCTTGTTCGGGGGTCGGTGCGATAACAGATATACAGTGAGTGTGAGGGAGCATGAGCCTTGTTCGGGGGTCGGTGCGATAACAGATATACAGTGAGTGTGAGGGAGCATGAGCCTTGTTCGGGGGTCGGTGCGATAACAGATATACAGTGAGTGTGAGGGAGCATGAGCCTTGTTCGGGGGTCGGTGCTATAACAGATATACAGTGAGTGTGAGGGAGCATGAACCTTGTTCGGGGGTCGGTGCTATAACAGATGTACAGTGAGTGTGAGGGAGCATGAACCTTGTTCGGGGGTCGGTGCGATAACAGATGTACAGTGAGTGTGAGGGAGCATGATCCTTGTTCGGGGGTCGGTGCGATAACAGATATACAGTGAGTGTGAGGGAGCATGAGCCTTGTTCGTGGGTCGGTGCGATAACAGATATACAGTGAGTGTGAGTGAGCATGAACCTTGTTCGGGGGTCGGTGCTATAACAGATATACAATGAGTGTGAGGGAGCATGAGCCTTGTTCGGGGGTCGGTGCGATAACAGATGTACAGTGAGTGTGAGGGAGCATGAACCTTGTTCGGGGGTCGGTGCTATAACAGATATACAGTGAGTGTGAGGGAGCATGAGCCTTGTTCAGGCGTCGGTGCTATAACAGATGTACAGTGAGTGTGAGGGAGCATGAGCCTTGTTCGGGGGTCGGTGTGATAACAGATATACAGTGAGTGTGAGGGAGCATGAGCCTTGTTCGGGGGTCGTTGCGATAACAGATGTACAGTGAGTGTGAGGGAGCATGAGCCTTGTTCGGGGTCGGTGCTATAACAGATATACAGTGAGTGTGAGGGAGCATGAGCCTTGTTCGGGTTTCGGTGCTAAAACAGATGTACAGTGAGTGTGAGGGAGCATGAGCCTTGTTCGGGGGTCGGTGCGATAACAGATGTACAGTGAGTGTGAGGGAGCATGAACCTTGTTCGGGGGTCGGTGCTATAACAGATATACAGTGAGTGTGAGGGAGCATGAACCTTGTTCGGGGGTCGGTGCTATAACAGATATACAGTGAGTGTAAGGGAGCATGAACCTTGTTCGGGGGTCGGTGCTATAACAGATATACAGTGAGTGTGAGGGAGCATGAGCCTTGTTCGGGGGTCGGTGCTATAACAGATGTACAGTGAGTGTGAGGGAGCATGAGCCTTGTTCGGGGGTCGGTGCTATAACAGATATACAGTGAGTGTGAGGGAGCATGAGCCTTGTTCGGGGGTAGGTGCTATAACAGATATACAGTGAGTGTGAGGGAGCATGAGCTTTGTTCGGGGGTCGGTGCGATAACAGATATACAGTGAGTGTGAGGGAGCATGAACCTTGTTCGGGGGTCGGTGCTATAACAGATATACAGTGAGTGTGAGGGAGCATGAGCCTTGTTCGGGGGTCGGTGCTATAACAGATGTACAGTGAGTGTGAGGGAGCATGAGCCTTGTTCGGGGGTCGGTGCTATAACAGATATACAGTGAGTGTGAGGGAGCATGAGCCTTGTTCGGGGGTCGGTGCTATAACAGATATACAGCGAGTGTGAGGGAGCATGAACCTTGTTCGGAGGTCGGTGCGATAACAGATATACAGTGAGTGTGAGGGAGCACGAACCTTGTTCGGGGGTCGGTGCGATAACAGATGTACAGTGAGTGTGAGGGAGCATGAGCCTTGTTCGGGGGTCGGTGCTATAACAGATATACAGTGAGTGTGAGGGAGCATGAACCTTGTTCGGGGGTCGAATCTATAACAGATATACAGTGAGTGTGAGGGAGCATGAGCCTTGTTCGGGGGTCGGTGCTATAACAGATGTACAGTGAGTGTGAGGGAGCATGAGCCTTGTTCGGGGGTCGGTGCTATAACAGATATACAGTGAGTGTGAGGGAGCATGAGCCTTGTTCGGGGGTCGGTGCTATAACAGATATACAGTGAGTGTGAGGGAGCATGAGCCTTGTTCAGGGGGGTCGGTGCTATAACAGATGTACAGTGAGTGTGAGGGAGCATGAGCCTTGTTCGGGGGTCGGTGCTATAACAGATATACAGTGAGTGTGAGGGAGCATGAGCTTTGTTCGGGGTCGGTGCGATAACAGATGTACAGTGAGTGTGAGGGAGCATGAGCCTTGTTCGGGGGTCGGTGCTATAACAGATGTACAGTGAGTGTGAGGGAGCATGAACCTTGTTCGGGGGTAGGTGCTATAACAGATATACAGTGAGTGTGAGGGAGCATGAACCTTGTTCGGGGGTCGGTGCTATAACAGATATACAGTGAGTGTGAGGGAGCATGAGCCTTGTTCGGGGGTCGGTGCGATAACAGATATACAGTGAGTGTGAGGGAGCATGAGCCTTGTTCGGGGGTCGGTGCTATAACAGATGTACAGTGAGTGTGAGGGAGCATGAGCCTTGTTCGGGGGTCGATGCGATAACAGATGTACAGTGAGTGTGAGGGAGCATGAGCCTTGTTCGGGGGTCGGTGCTATAACAGATGTACAGTGAGTGTGAGGGAGCATGAGCCTTGTTCGGGGGTAGGTGCGATAACAGATGTACAGTGAGTGTGAGGGAGCATGAGCCTTGTTCGGGGGTCGGTGCTATAACAGATATACAGTGAGTGTGAGGGAGCATGAGCCTTGTTCGGGGGTCGGTGCGATAACAGATATACAGTGAGTGTGAAGGAGCATGAGCCTTGTTCGGGGGTAGGTGCTATAACAGATATACAGTGAGTGTGAGGGAGCAAGAGCCTTGTTCGGGGGTCGGTTCTATAACAGATATACAGTGAGTGTGAGGGAGCATGAGCCTTGTTCGGGGGTCGGTGCTATAACAGATATACAGTGAGTGTGAGGGAGCATGAGCCTTGTTCGGGGGTCGGTGCTATAACAGATATACAGTGAGTGTGAGGGAGCATGAGCCTTGTTCGTGGGTCGTTGCTATAACAGATATACAGTGAGTGTGAGGGAGCATGAGCCTTGTTCGGGGGTCGGTGCTATAACAGATGTACAGTGAGTGTGAGGGAGCATGAGCCTTGTTCGGGGGTCGGTGCTATAACAGATATACAGTGAGTGTGAGGGAGCATGAGCCTTGTTCGGGGGTCGGTGCTATAACAGATATACAGTGAGTGTGAGGGAGCATGAGCCTTGTTCGGGGGTCGGTGCTATAACAGATATACAGTGAGTGTGAGGGAGCATGAGCCTTGTTCGGGGGTCGGTGCTATAACAGATATACAGTGAGTGTGAGGGAGCATGAGCCTTGTTCGGGGGTCGGTGCTATAACAGATGTACAGTGAGTGTGAGGGAGCATGAGCCTTGTTCGGGGGTCGGTGCTATAACAGATATACAGTGAGTGTGAGGGAGCATGAGCCTTGTTCGGGGGTCGGTGCTATAACAGATGTACAGTGAGTGTGAGGGAGCATGAGCCTTGTTCGGGGGTCGGTGCTATAACAGATATACAGTGAGTGTGAGGGAGCATGAGCCTTGTTCAGGGGTCGGTGCTATAACAGATATACAGTGAGTGTGAGGGAGCAAGAGCCTTGTTCGGGTGTCGGTGCGATAACAGATATACAGTGAGTGTGAGGGAGCATGAGCCTTGTTCGGGGGTCGGTGCTATAACAGATATACAGTGAGTGTGAGGGAGCATGAGCCTTGTTCGGGGGTCGGTGCTATAACAGATATACAGTGAGTGTGAGGGAGCATGAACCTTGTTCGGGGGTCGGTGTGATAACAGATATACAGTGAGTGTGAGGGAGCATGAGCCTTGTTCGGGGGTAGGTGCTATAACAGATATACAGTGGGTGTGAGGGAGCATGAGCCTTATTCGGGGGTCGGTGCGATAACAGATATACAGTGAGTGTGAGGGAGCATGAGCCTTGTTCGGGGGTCGGTGCGATAACAGATATACAGTGAGTGTGAGGGAGCATGAGCCTTGTTCGGGGTCGGTGCTATAACAGATATACAGTGAGTGTGAGGGAGCATGAGCCTTGTTCGGGGGTCGGTGCTATAACAGATATATAGTGAGTGTGAGGGAGCATGAGCCTTGTTCGGGGGTCGGTGCTATAACAGATATACAGTGAGTGTGAGGGAGCATGAGCCTTGTTCGGGGGTCGGTGCTATAACAGATATACAGTGAGTGTGAGGGAGCATGAGCCTTGTTCGGGGGTCGGTGCGATAACAGATATACAGTGAGTGTGAGGGAGCATGAACCTTGTTCGGGGGTCGGTGCTATAACAGATATACAGTGAGTGTGAGGGAGCATGAGCCTTGTTCGGGGGTCGGTGCTATAACAGATATACAGTGAGTGTGAGGGAGCATGAGCCTTGTTCGGGGGTCGGTGCTATAACAGATATACAGTGAGTGTGAGGGAGCATGAACCTTGTTCGGGGTCGGTGCTATAACAGATGTACAGTGAGTGTGAGGGAGCATGAGCCTTGTTCGGGGGTCGGTGCTATAACAGATATACAGTGAGTGTGAGGGAGCATGAGCCTTGTTCGGGGGTCGGTGCTATAACAAATGTACAATGAGTGTGAGGGAGCATGAGCCTTGTTCGTGGGTCGATGCTATAACAGATATACAGCGAGTGTGAGGGAGCATGAACCTTGTTCGGTGGGGGGCGGCGGGCGGTGCTATAACAGATGTACAGTGAGTGTGAGCGAGCAGAGAGTATATGGTCACTCTTATCCTGACAGAGCGGGGAGGAAATTGATACTTATCCTGCATTGCAGGACATTTTTTCAGATCATCTCAGTGTCGAGGTGAGCCCCCATTAATATCTTGTCCAGGTCTATCACTGATAACGACACAGACCTGTCCCTCAGCTTCCGCAGGATCAGTTTAGGTAGAGCTTACAGATAGCAAGGAGAAGCAAATATTGGTGTGTTATATATCAAAACCAAAATGCTAGCAGAAAATCTCAGCATCATATGCTCTGGAAATTAGATGTGCACGTATTGTGGATACCGCAGTCTTATTGGATGGTCTCAAGTTGAATCTAAACTGCGTTAACGAAGTGACTGCTCATGTTGTGAAAAATAAATTCTGTAAGTGTATCTAAGGTTGTAGAGTATGTTGTGAAGAGAACTGGAGAGCAGGTTATTTTGGATTTAGTATTGTGTGGTCAGAAGGAAGAATTAATAACCTTGTACTGAAGCAGCTTTTAAGGAATAATAACATTAATAAGATGCATTTTACACGGTGTCTGCATACAATATAGAATGCTTGAACTTTCTAGTTTAACATCATGGAAGACTGGAGGTTAGAGGGTCCAGATAGCTCCAGTGAATTGGAACAGTACAATATAACATTCAGTAGGAAACAAGCAATGGTTGTTAAGAGTCATAAAGTTCGACAGCACGGAGACAGGCCCTTCAGCCCAAACTGGTCCATTCCGACCAAAATGTCCATCCACGCTAACCCCATTGCCTCGTATCCTTCTAATCCTTTCCTGTCCGTGTATTTGGCCAAATGCCTTTTAAAGGTTGTTAATGTATCCGCCGCAATCACTTCCCCTGGCAGCTCATTTCATATGCATACCAGCCCCTGTGTATAAAAAGATTGTTCCTCAGGTTTCCTTTTATTCTTTCTACTCTGACCTGACACTGATTCTCTCTTGTTTGTGACTCCCCAACCCGGGGAAAAAAGACTGGGTACATTCACTATCCATGCTTGTCATGATCTTACAGACTTCAATATGATCCTCCCTCAGTCTCATACATACAAAAGTAAAAATTCCTAGCTTGTCCAACCTCTCCTTATAACTCAGTCCATTGAGTCCTTCGCAACATCCTTATAATTTTTTTCTGCAATCTTTCCAGTTTAATAACATCCTTCGTGTAGCAAAGTGAACAAAACTGAACATAACGGTACCAATATGGCCTCAGCAGCATCCTGTATAACTGCAATGTAACTCCCTAATTTCGATACTCAGTGATATACACTGATTAAGGCCAGTGAGCCAAAAGCTTTCTTCACTGCACTGTCTAACTCTGAATCAACTTCCAGAGAACCAGAGAATCAACTTCCAGAGAACCACTACACCCCAACCATTCACCATGAAAGTCCAACCTTGATTTGACTTTTTAAAATGCAAGAACTTACACTGATCAATATTAAAATCCATTTGACATTTCTCAGCCCACTTCCCCAGCTGATGAAAGTACTGCTGTAATTTCTGAAATTTATGATAACCTTCCTCACTCTCTATGATGCCACCTATTTTAGTGTCGTCTTCAAACTTACAAATCATGCCTGTACATTCTCATCTAAATTAAAGATATATGTAATATGCAGTGGTCCCGGCATCAACCCCAGATGCATTCCACTAGTCACAGGCCTCCAGTCTGACAAACATTCTGCCATTACCCTCTGCTTCCTACCATCAAGCCAATTTTGTACCTAATTTGCCAGCTCTCCTTCAATTCCATGTGATCTAACCTTCCAGAGCAGCGCACTTTGTGGAACCTTACTGAAGGGCTTACTGCAATCCATATGGACGACGTATACCACCCTTCCCTCCTCAACGTTGCTGGTCACTTCATCAAAGAACTCCAACACATTTACGATTCAAGATCTCCCATGCACAAAGCTGTGCTGAATTTGATGAAGGGATTTTGCCCGAAACATCGGTTTGCCTGCTCCTCGGATGGTGGCTGACCTGCTCTGCTTTTCCAGCACAATTCTAATCTGACTTCGAAATGCAGGTATATCCAATCTCTCCAAATGTCTTTCCAAATGCAGGTATATCCAATCTCTCCGAAACTTCTCAAGTAACCTACCCGCTAGATTTGAGTTTTACTGGTCTTTAGTTCCCAGGTTTATCTTTGTAGCCTTTCTTGAATATGGGCTCAGCATATGCTACCCTCCAGTCGTCCAGGACTTCACGTGTTGGCCAGCATTGATGGAAAAGAACCAACCAGGGCTCCCGCAATTACTTCTCTGTCCTCCGTTACTCCTGCAATGCTCTTGAATGTATCTGGTCAGGACCAGGAGTTCTTAGAAATACTGCAAAGTCTGAAAAATACGTCTATTTATTTCAGATATAAACACGAAAGAGTGAGAAAGTGACTCAATGATGTTTAACATAACAAATTAGAAAATATATCAATCATAGGAAGTGGCTTCAGAAGAATTCCAGATATTGTGGAAACCTGAGAATTCTCAGAAATGAACGATCCAGAAAAGGAAGGCCATGAAACTGATAAGGATATCAAAAAGGAACAGACATGCTAACAAACAGGAACACAAAGACTGCATCAGTCTACGATCTATATTTCAAAGGAAACAAAATAAAAGCAAGGTCAAATGTGGAAATTTGTAATCGGGAGAGGAGAGGTCATTGTGGAGAACAGGGAAATGGCCAAGAAAGCACCCAGTTACGTTGCATCTGTCTTCATGGAGGAAGATCCAGAAAATCCCCCAGTAATACCAAGTGATCATATCGGCCTTCTGGAGCAAAAGACATAAAGTCAATTCACATCAGTAACAATGTAGTACTTGAACATGGAGCTGGATTGAGCATTGCTGAGTCTGACGAAACAGATGCACTTCATATCAAAGTGTCGGAAATAAATCACCAATAGAAGTATTAATTGCACAGTTGATGACTGTGTTTTATTTTCCTGCACATTCTGCAGTGACCGGAAACTATTGGGGATAAACGTGATCCAAGCTCTATCGATGAATGGAAGGGATCCAAACAGCTACAAAGGGAATAAAAGACATAATGTGGAGAACTGCAGATCAATTAATTTGACATCTGTAGGGAAACTGTTAGAATCTATTGCACAGGATGACATTTTTGATATTTAAAAATTAACAGCAACAATTGAGAGAATCAGCATGCATTTCTGACAGAGAAATCATACTTGATAAACTTCGGAATTGTTTGAAGTTGTTTCTTACAGCATACTTAATGGGGAAACAGTAGAAGTGGTATATATTGGATTTTCGGAAGGGTTTCTATAAGATCTCAGTGAGTTCGTAAATGCAATGAATGTGAACGGTATTTGGAAGAATATATGTAAGTGGAAACTTAAAGTGTGGTTCGCCTTCATTTAAGGGAGTCAGAACATTGATGTAAAGACATGTTGAAGCAGTTTTACTGCGTGTTGGTGGGTCTGTACCTGGAGTATTGTATACAGGTTTGGTGACCAAATCTCAGAAAGAATATACTGCCCACAGAGGAAGTGCAATGGACATCCTCCAGATTAATCCCTCAGATGGTGAGATTGCCTGATGAGGAAACTCGGCCGGTGTTCTCTGGAGATTCAAAGAATGAGAGGTGGGTCACAGTGAAATTTAGAAAATTCAGAAAACATCTGACAAGTTGGAAATTAACAGGACGCTTCCCTCGCTGTCTATTCCACATTCAAGGCATTATAATGGCAGGATCGGGGACAGGCCAGTTAAGACTACAATAAGGAGGAAATTCATCACTTGGAGGGGACTGGCTAACACAGGGGCATGGAAACCTACTGGTAGGCAAGATTCAGGAGAATCTCCAGATATTCTACAAGTGTCTCCAGCGCAACAGCATAACCAGGGAACAGGTAGGACGCATTATTGACTTGTCAAGTTGCAACCAAATCAACTTTAGTGGTAGGAGACAGAGGGTGGTTGCAGAAGGCTGTTTGTGTGATTGGAGGCTAGTGTCCAATGGTGTACCGCAGGGATCAGTGCTGTGTCTCTTATTATTTCTGATTCGGAGATGTTGGAGTTGGACTGGGGTGGACAAAGCTAAAAACTGTATAACACCAGGTTATAGTCCAAAAGGTTTATTCAGCGGCACTAGCTTTCGAAGCGCTTCCTAAAAGCGCACAACCACCTGATGAAGAAGCAGCGCTTCAAAAGCTCGTGCCTCCGAATGAACCTGTTGGACTATAAGCTGATGTTTTCTGATTTTTAACCTTATCATAAAGGATGCAGCTGTGAATATGGACGAGGGGTGGGGGGTGTCATAAGTAAGTTTGTGTTTGATACGAAGATTGGACGGGTGGTTGACAGTGAAGATGAAGGCCTTATGTTTCAGGAAGATACAGACGGAATGATCAGATGGTCACATCAATACAGAGAAAATGGTCAGATGGGTGGATCAATGGCAGATGGAATGTAACCCTGATAAATATGAGGTGATGCACTTTGCAAGACGGAACCAGGCAGGGGAGGACTCAATGAAGGACAGCACACTAGGAAGCTCAGAGGGTGCTTCTCCACACATCCCTGAATGTGACTGGACAGGTTATTGCACAACTTGGGAACGCATAGGGGAGCGTAAACACAGCCTTTATACATCGAAGCATAGATTATAACAGCTATGCGGAACTTTGATTACGCCAAGAAAGAATACTGTGTATAATTATGGGAGCCACATTACAGGAAATATGTGATTGTACTGGAGGGAGTGCAAAGGAGATTCACCAGGATGTTCCCTGGGATGGAATAATATCAGCTATGGAGAGAGGCTGGATAAGATCGGGTTGTTTACCTTGGAGCAGAGAAGGCTGAGTGGGATGTGAATCAGAAGGATAAGATTACGAGGGACATGGACAGGTTGGATAGACCGCAGCTGTTCCTTTTAGTCAAAGGGCCACATTTTTAAAGTGAAGGTTTTGAGGTTTAGTGAGGATTTGAGGACTGTTTTTCACCCAGAGTATGTGGGGTCTGGAATGCACTGCTTGAGAGGGGAGTTGTCATGGTAACCTCAAAATACATGGTTGTGCAGTTGAAATGCCATAAGATTTCGGAAAGTGGGCCGAATGTAGACCGTACTGTATTTCTAATGGAACAGAGACTGTGCTTCTGTTATTGTATGGATGTGGTAGGTCAACCATTGAGTAGCTTAAGATAAGAATTGATGGGTTTCTGAAGAATATCTTACCAAAGTATGTAAGAGGGAACTTGTAATATCTTCTGAAAATATGTCAATGGCAAAATTAAGAGAAAAAGTTGCAGCTTTCTTACAGTCTGATACCAGGTAATTGAGGACAGTGAAATAGCAGAACTATGGAATAAATTATGCCTTCACAGAAGATAAAAAAAAAAATCTTCCTAGAAATACTAGAGAACTTTAGTCTGGTGAGAAAAACGGAATAGCAACTAAATTAGCAACTAAACAGTTTAGAGAAAGTATCGGACTGACATTAATGGGCAGAGACAAAGTTAACAGCGATTGATGAAATGGGAATCATATTTGAGAAAGTGGCTTTTAACAAAATTATGAGAAGATATCAATGCAATACGATTGGAATCACAGAAAGATTTTTGATAAAGCCCAAAGCCTATTGTGCAAATTCGAATCCTGTGGGACTGGGGCTAATATATGGTCATGGTTTTAGAATGGGAGAGCTGGCAGGAAACAGTGAGTAAGAATAAAACCTTGTTTTTTTTTTGAATGGAACACTTCGAGGATATAACAAGGATATATCGAGACTGGACATCCAGCTATTCCCAATACACATCATATCTTTGGGTGAGGGGCTCATATGCTATATTCCCCAGTCTGCTGACAGTACTAAACGATGTCAGCTTGTGAGTGGATGAGGAGGATGTATAAAAGACTCCACGGTGATTGAGACATGTGGAGAGACTGGGAAAATACGTGGTAGATGGAGAGCAATGGGAGAGATGAGATGTTGTGCACTTTGATGGGAACAATAGAATTGAAGCCTATCATTTGCAAAGGGAATGGTTGAAAAATGTTAATATATAAATGAACTTAAGCTGCATTATCATTTTATTTCTGCGCAGCCCTCCAAGTCCATGTAAGGCAGTGAGTTCTGAAGCCAGAAGTCAATACTAGGAATAGTATTGGCACGCTAACCAGTGTATATAGACCCAGGAAGTGGGGAGCTGTAACATTGAAAATGATCTGTATGTCCCTGTGCACCAATCAGTGAAAGTAATATTGTAGGAGCAGAAAGCGGGTAGGCAGATAAATGGGGAATTCACCTTCATTTCAGGGAGATTGGAATACAGGAGTAAGGGTGGTTTACTGCAGCTGTATAGGGCCTTAGTGGGGCCCCATCTCTTTGTGCAATATTGTTTGCAGTTTTGGTCTCCTTGCCTACTAAGGGCATTGAGGGAGAGCAGTGGAGGATGACCAAACTGATTTCTGGGATGAAAGGCTTGTTGAGGGACCAGCGATTTGGGGTGACTGGGCCTGTATTTCATGGGGTTTAGGAAAATGAGTGGAGATATCATGAGACAATAGACAATAGACAATAGACAATAGGAGCAGGAGTAGGCCATTCTGCCTTTCGAGCCTGCACTACCATTCATTATGATCATGGCCGATCATCCTTAATCAGTATCCTATTCCTGCCTTATCTCGATAACCCTTGATTCCACTATCCTTGAGAGCTCTATCCAACTCTTTCTCAAATGAATCCAGAGACTGGGCCTCCACTGCTCTCTGGGGTAGAGCATTCAACACAGTCACCACTCTTTGGGTGAAGAAGTTTCTCCTCATCTCTGTCCGAAATGGTCTACCCCGTATTTTTAAGCTGTGTCCACTGGTTCGGCACTCACCCATCAGTGGAAACATGTTTCCTGCCTCCAGAGTGTCCAATCCTTTAATAATCTTATATGTCTCAATCAGATCCCCTCTCTGTCTTCTAAACTCAAGGGCATACAAGCCCAGTTGCTCCAGTCTTTCAGTATAAGGTAATCCCGCCATTCCAGGAATTGACCTCGTGAATCTACACTGCACTCCCTCAATAGCCAGAATGTCTTTTCTCAAATTTGGAGACCAGAACTGCACACAGTACTCCAGGTGTGGTCTCACCAGGACCCTGTACAGCTGCAGAAGAACCTCTTTGCTTCTATACCCAATCCCTCTTGTTATGGAGGCCACCATGCTATTAGCTTTCTTCACTACCTGCTGTACCTGCATGCTTGCCTTCATTGACTGGTGTACAAGAACACCCAGAACGCCCAATTACCAAAATTGATTCCATTTAGGTAGTAATCTGCCTTCCTGTTCTTGCCACCAAAGTGGATAACCATACATTTTTCCACATTAAACTGCATCTGCCATGCATCTGACCACTCACCTAACCTGTCCAGGTCACCCTGGAATCTCCTAACATCGTCCTCACATATCACCCTGCCACCCGGCTTAGTATCATCAGCAAATTTGCTAATGTCATTACTCATGCCATCTTCTATTTCATTAATAAATATTGTTAAAAGCTGCGGTCCCAGCACTGATCCCTGCGGTACCCCACTGGTCACTGCCTGCCATTCTGAAATGGAGCTGTTTATCACTCCGCTTTGTTTCCTGTCAGCCAACCAACTTTCAATCCAAGTTAGTACTTTGCCCCCAATACCATGCGCCCTGATGTTGCTCACCAACCTCCTTTGTGGGACTTTATCAAAAGCTTTCTGAAAGTCCAGGTACACTACATCTACTGGATCTCGCTCGTCCATCTTCAGAGTTACAGCCTCAAAAAATTCCATAAAATTAGATTTCCCCTTCATAAATCCATGCTGACTCTGACCTATCCTGTTACTACTATCCAGATGTGTCGTAATTTGGTCCTTCATAATAGACTCCAGCATCTTTCCCACCACTGAGGCCAGACTAACTGGTCTATAATTTCCTGCTTTCTCTCTCCCACCTTTCTTAAAAAGTGGTAGAACATTAGCCACCCTCCAATCCGCAGGAACTGATCCCGAATCTATGAAATTCTGGAAAATAATTACCAACACATCCACGATTTCTCGAGCCACCTCCTTCAGTACCCTGGGATGTAGACCATCAGGCCCCGGGGACTTATCAACCTTCAGACCTAACAGTCTCTCCAACACCAATTCCTGGCAAATATAAATTCCCTTAAGTTCAGGGTTTTCAGCCACTGTTACCTCAGGAAGATTGCTTGTGTCTTCCCCAGTGATTAGAGATCTGAAGTGCCAATTGAATTCTTCTGCCATTTCTTTGTTCCCTGTAACATGTTCCCCTGTTTCTATCTTCAAGGGCCCAATTTTAGTCTTAACCATTTTTTTTGCCTTTCACATACGTAAAAAAGCTTTTCTACCCTCCTTTATATTTTTGGCCAGGTTACCGTCGTACCTCTTTTTTTCTCTGCGTATTTCCTTCTTAGTAATTCTCTGTTGTTCTTTAAAAGCTTCCCGGTCCTCCGTTTTCCCACTTATCTTTGCTGCGTGATACTTTTTCTCTTTTAACTTTCTATGTTTCTTAACTTCCCTCGTCAGCCACAGCCACCCATGCCTCCTCCTAGGATCTTTCTTCCTTTTTGGAATGAACTGATCCAACATCTTCTGCATTATACACAGAAATATCCGCCATTGCTACTCCACTGTCATCCCTGCTAAGGTATTGCACCATTGAACTTTGGCCAGCTCCTCCATCATAGCTGCATAGTTCCCTTTAGTCAACTGAAATATTGTCACTTCCGATTGTACCCTCTCTCTTTCAAATTACAGATTGAAGCTTATTGTATTATGGTCATTACTTCCTATGGCTCCTTTACTTCGAGGTCCCTGATCAATTCTGGTTCGTTGCACAATACCAGATCCAGAATTGCCTTCTCCCTGGTCAGCTCCAGCACCAGCTGTTCTAAGAATCCATCTCTGAAGCACTCCACAAAGTCTCTTTCTTGAGGTCCAATACCATCCTGATTCTCCCAGTCTACCTGCATGTTGAAATCCCCCATAACAACTGTAGTAACATCTTTGCGACAGGCCAATTTCAGCTCCTGATTCAACTTACATCCGACATCCAGACTACTGTTTGGGGCCTGTAGATAATTCCTTGGAGGGTCTTTTTATCCTTAGAATTTCTCAGCTCTATCCACACTGACTCTACATCCCCTGATTCTAGGTCCCCCCGCGCAAGGGACTGAATATCATACCTGACCAACAAGGCAACCTCACCCCCTCTGCCCGTCAGTCTGTCCTTACGATAGCACGTGTAGCCTGGAATATTCATTTCCCAGGCCCTGTCCACTTGAAGCCACGTCTCAGTTATCCCCACAATATCGTATCTGCCAATTTCCAAAAGAGCCTCAAGCTCATCCATCTTATTTCTAATGCTTCGTGCATTCATATATAGTATTTTTAATTTGTTACTACCCTCACCCTTTCCAAAAACTCCTATTTCACTCAACCTTACAGCATGAACCTTTTTTGGATTTTCTGCGTCATTGACACAGTTGTCTTTCTTGACTTTCCTTTTTCTAACTTTCCCTTCAATTTCTTTCTCAAACATCCAGTTTGTCCCCTCCCCCCAGCTACTTAGTTTAAATGCAGCTGTTTTGCAGTAGCAAACCTGCCTGCGAGAATGCTGGTCCTCCAACCTATTAAGGTGCAAACCGTCTCTCTTGTATAATTTATGCTTACCACAAAACATACCCCGGTGATCCAAGAATTTACATCCTTGCTGCCTGTGCCAGTTCCCCAGCAACACGTTCAAGTCTATTATCGCCCTGTTTCTGGCCTCACCAGCCCGAGGAAATATATCAAACTCCGACAGTGTGAGACAGATTGGAAGCAGGGATGATAGTTCACTTTAAAGAAAACAGTCAAATCTTATTTAATACACAAGCGTTATCAAAGAACCGCGTGTATATTGAATAGAGAAGCAAACTTGATGGGCTGAAAGCACTACATCAGTTCCCGTTTTATATTTCACAATGTTTAAACATATTTTGGGATATCAACATTGTATGGGGAAAACTGTATTGAGGAGATGTTCGACCCTGAACTAGCATGAGCAAAGCTCAACGTATTGAATGACCTCCTCCTTTCCCGATGTTTGTGTGCAGTCTGTGGGAAAGCTCTGTAAATGTCACAAGCTCTCAGATGTTCGGAAGGAGGCCTCTGCAGGATCGATAGGACTGTGTTTCCCGTTCCCTTTTCTGATAACGAGGCTGGTGCCAGGTATGCTGTCCGGTTTTATCCTTTAAGACCTCAGAGCAGTTTGATATGATTGAGTGTCTTACTTGGCCGATTCAGAGACCATTGAAGAGTTGATCTGTGCGTCTGGAGTCACTTTTAGGCCAGACTAGGAAAGCACGGGAGATTCACTTCCTGAAAGTACATTGGGGAAGGAGATCAATGTTTAAAATCAACATTGGACACAAGATCACTATTACTGACACCAGATTTTCGGACTCAATATTTTATTAATTATTTTTAACTTCCACCAGTTGCCAGAGCATTATCCTGGCCTGGATTCGTAATCCAATGATATTTCCACAACAATATCATCTCCACATGGGGACCTACCTGAAACCCTGATTATTTCGGTGCTACTTGACAGCTCTGTCAAAAATAATTCCCACCAATTTGACTGTCGTGATGGGAGTTCGAGGTGGTAATTGGTCAGATTGTAATTATTCTCCTCTTCGGGGACTGGACATAGTTGAGTAATTTTCCACACTGGCAGGAAGATGTCAGAGTTGGAGCTGGAACGAAACAGCTTCCCCAGGGACGCGCCTTGTTGTGCAGCACAAGTCTTCAGTCCCATTATAGAGATGGTTTCAGGGCCCATTGTCTTTATCGTATCTCCTGTGTCCAGCTGTTATTTCATGTCACGTACAGCAAATCGAATTGCTTGAAGACTGGCATCTGTGAGTCTGTGGGCATCATGATGAGTGTGAGTTGGATCATCCAGTCAGCACCTCTGGCTGAGGGTAGTGCAGACACCATATCCTTGACTTTTTTTTCACTGATTTAGAGTTGCTCTGATATTTAGGATGAGGACATTTGTGGCGTCCTCTCCTCCAGTAAATTGTTTAATAATCCATCGACATTTATGATTGGATTTAGCAGGACGACAGAGCTTAGATCCGATCTGTTAGTCTTGGGATCATTTCCCCTTCTCCATCAGAAGTTATTTCTGCTGTTTGGAATGCAACCAGTCATGTGTGTTTTGTCAACAGGTTTGGGTGCACGTGATTCTGACCTTGGCAGCAGCCCTGCATTCAGTGACCTAACCTGATTTCTGATGCGGTAACACTTCCACTTCCATATTTTCATTCTGCTGAGGGCATCTCCCTGATGTCACGCCTCCAATTTGTTACTTTATCTCAATCCATTTAAGGTAATAATCTGAATCGTTTCTTTTCCACAATGTCAACTTCGGTATTTGAAGTGAATGTGTTTCCCTCTGTTTTTCACCCTGACATGATTAAACGCTCTGTCGTGTCAGTGATGTCAGTCTTATGCAGTTTCAGAATCTAGGAACTTGTGCACCCTGCATTATCGTTCAGTCCTCAGTGTACGGCGCTCCAGGTTGGACGGGATGTTTGAGCATCATTGACATCCTTCTTTGGAAATTGTCCAAAAACAGAAATTGCTGAAGAAATTACTGAAAATGTTGCCGCATCTTCTGGAATGAATGCAGAGTTAAACTTTCAGGTCCAGTGACCCTTTACAAAGCTCCCAGTTTCTCCAGCAATTTTTGCATTTTTATTTCCAGGATCCATAGTTATTTGTGTTAGTGAAAATTTGTTCTGTGCCTATTCATTTCTGGAGAAACTCATCAGGTCTGTCACCATCTGCAGAGACAGAGAAACAGAGTTAGCATTTCAAGCCCAGTGTGGCACTTCTTCAGAACTGAAAAGGATTGGAACCTGGGATTTTTAATCCCTTATCAGAGGTGGGGATGGGTGACAGGGAAAAGAGGGTGTGGCAAAGATCAACGGGCTTTTAGCACTGGTGAACGAGTGGATGATGTAAAATGAATTTAAATTAAGGTGTGAATAGGGGAAAGGGGTTCTCTCTATTGAGTGCAAGATAAAGAAGACACAACCACACAAGGTCATATGGAGGCCAGGAGGGAGAATGTTGACCATGTGGCATTATATAGATCTGGCCAGGGATACATTTTCACTGTCGAGATCATTGCCCCCTTTAGACAAAGGAATCCAGGTGTTTGACTTCTTATTGGCACTAGTAAGCATTTCATGCTGCCTTAGTATTGTAATATGGAGAAAAACAAATCACCATACAAAGTTTGGGCTGAGTATTGTTTACCTGTCATGTTTAATATTGTTTCAAATTTGCAGTGCTTACTTTTAAATGCTTGTTCTTGAAATTAGTATCAGATGGAGTGTAGGAGGTTGGGTGGTGACATTGTAAAAGTTTCTAAAATCATGAGAGATATGGATAGGGTGAATAGCCAAGATCATTCAAACGGCGTGGGGAGTTCAGCCAGAGAAGGCATAGGTTTAAGTTGAAAGAGTAAAGATTTACAAGGAACGAAGTAGCAACTTTTTTACACAGAGAGTGGTGTGGGTATGGAATGAGATATCAGAGAAAGAGTGGTAGATGCCAGTACAGCTACAACGTTTAAAACTCATTTGGTCAAACATATTAATGGGAAACAGTTAGAGGCATATGGGCCAAATGAAAGCAAATGGGACGAGCTTAATTTGGAAATCCTGGCCTGCATGGATATTTAGAAAAGCTTCACGCAGAGTCAGTGTGTGTTTGTGAAAGGAAAACAATAATTTGCCCTGCAAAAATTATGCAAAGTATTTCTGGAGATGCCTGAGAATGTAACAAGCGGATTTGGTTAAGGGGATCTTGTAGACACCGGGCTTTCCAGAGATTTTCCATAAGGTCTTGCAAAATAAAAGTTCTTCCACAAGACAAACGCTCGTAGGATGATGGATAATGTATTAACATGGGATGATTGGTGAGCACATAGAAATTGGAGAGTCTGGATTAATGAATCTTCATGATAAAGGTGTATCTGCTGGAGGACCACAGCTATCAGTCCGATGGCATCAGTTATTTACACTCTATACTAACAGCCCGAAGGAGGGATCTGAGTGCAATATACATCTGAGTTTATGGTTGACACTGTGAACCAAAAGACAGGCTGTTATTTAATGGAGAAGACTTCCAGAAAAGGAGCAGTACAAAGCCTGTGTATGAAACATAAAATCAGTATGCTGATGCAGCAAGAAACTTGGTTGGTACATTAGGTGATTTCCTGGGATGAAAGGGTTGAGTTATTGAAAATCTCTAAAATGGTGAGTCGATAATTCATTGGGGTTTTCATGAATGAGGAGTGATACTGCAGAAAAATACAAGACACAGAAGGGGTTGGAGAAGGTAGATGTTTCCATTCTTGGGCAAAGTGTTGAACTCGAGGATATAGATACCGAATAAGGAACATCGATTTCAATCTGAGATGCAAAGTCATGGCTTCTCTCGGAAGGTAGTGAATGTCTGGAATTCCCTAACCCAGAGAGGTGTGGAGGGATACAAGGAGTCGGCAAGAAAATGGAGTTGAGCCCTGGAGTGAATCAGCCATGCTCTTATTAAATGACAGGGTTAGCTTGAGGGGCCGATTGACCTACTCCTGTTCCTATTTATTAATTTCACATGTTATGCTTTTGGAAAATAATGGGTTATTTTGCTGGAAATCGTGTTGTACAATATTGCATTCAGGGAGAGCAGAGGATTTGTTGTTTTAACCCTGGGTGGGGTATATGGCTGTATTCCCAGCGTATCTGGGTCTGCAACATGCCCCACATCTGGAGCAGAGGTTACAGAGAGGGGAGGCCTGGAAACAGGGATTGGGGATGGTGGTCACTTCTTGATCCAGCCTGGATTTACCAAGTACATTTTCCAAACTACACCGAACCATCTGAGTAGCCTCAATCTGCCCCTGTTTAGCACGTCCGAGGGCTAAATGGAACATCAGAACATAGGGCTGAGGGACACTCGTGGGCCATTCGGCCCTTTCACACTACTCCACTACTAAATAATGTCATGGCTTATCTCATTGTGATCCCAGCTGCACTTTTCTTTCCATGCATCATTATCCCTGATTCACCTGTCCATGGAAAATCAAACAAAGCCAGCTTCGATGTAATATAAAGGTCCAGCCATCCCAAACTTCTGGGAAAAAGAATTCCCATTTGCTTAAATTCCACTTTGTGAATTCTCCTAATTCCTGATCTGACGGATGTTGGAGGGTGTCACTGTTTCCTTTCTCGCCCCATTCCTCCACTGCTGACGCCAAATTATAAATGTAACCAGGTTGGTGATATGGCCGATGATAAAGTTCTCAGACTGAATCAGGTTCAGTGACAGGAACAGGTCAGGCAGATTTCTTTAGTCAGACATAAGTAACTAATAGAACTAACGGATGTGCACGGTGGATCCGTGGTAATCACTGCTACCTCCCATCACCAAGGAACTGCATTCAATTCCAACCTCGAGCAATCCTCGATGTGGATTTTGAACATTCTCCCCATGTCTGTGTGGGTTTCCTCCCACAGTCCAAAGATATGCAGCTTAGAGCGGATTGGCCATGCTAAATTGCCCATAGTGCCCATGGATGTGTAGGTTAGATAGGTTAGTCATGGGAAATGCAGGGTTACGTGGATAGTGTGTGTGTGTGTGTGTGTGTGTGTGGGGGGGGGGGGGGGGGGTAGCAGGTCCGGAGGGGATACTGTTCTGAGGGTCAATGTGGACTTGGTGGACGGAATGTCCTGCTTCCACACTGTAGAGAATTTATAAAAACAAGAACAAGAAGTTTGGACGATACAAACACCAAGTGGATATCTATCTGATCACTCTCCTCTAGGTTTTGTATGTTTCAATAAGATCATCTCTCATTTCAAGAGTAACCTGTTAAAGCCTTCATAATATAAGACCATCATTCCAGGAATACATGAAGTGAAACATCTCCGAACTGCTTCCAATTTAATTATATCTTTTCTCAGGGAAGGAGACAAAAATAATCTCACACCCAGCTCAAGTTATTTTTTTTTTTTTGTTTTCTCAATGGTGAGAGTATTTGGAACTCTCTTCCCCGCAGAGCATTGGAGGCAGAGGTATTGAATATTTTTGAGGCACAGACAGAAGGTTCATAAAGAATAACGGAGTCAAGGATTATCGGGGAATTGCAGGAATGTGCAGTGTTGGGGAAATGCTGACAGTGGTACAAAATCACACTGCTCCAGCACATCCATGAATATAATTCAAAATGAAATGATATTATCGCTAAAATGTTAAGGGGAAACCCAAGATGGTGGCGATCTGGAAGGTCTGCTTTGTTGGGCTCTGCATCACAGCACGGGCAAAGTGGTTCCCTCACCCACTCCATCCCAGTCATTCACTTAAAATGCTTAGTTTTGGAAAGTTTTGAGAGTTAATAGTTGTAGGAGTCTTAGTTTGTGTAGTTTTTAAGCTCTATGAGACTTTATTTATTAATGATCAGGCATTCGAGTTCTTCCTCTCTCGAGTTCAAATGTTGCTACAGTGTGTTCTGGGTAATGATGTGCTTAAATGGTCTACCTGGAACATTAGGGGAGCCATTGGCCAGAAAAGAGGAAAAATTTACTTTCTAGTCTTAAAAAGAGAGGGTGGATGTTGTCCTATTGCAGGAGATACACCTTGATGACAAAGAACATTTGACATTACAGCAGATCGGGCTTGATCGGGTTATTTCTCGTCTTTTAATATTACGAGGAGGGGAGAAGCCATAATGGATAAAAAGAATCTTCCATTTAACCTACTAGATTGTATTTGACACTCACGGGAGGTCATAATACCCAAAGCCTTGAACTATAGTAAAGAATATAGTATTTTGAATGTTTATTGCCCCCACCAACTCCCAGCGTACCCTCTTAAATTCCTGATAGATGCATTTTCCAAATTCAGTTATCTTGCATCGTGGCACATTATTGTAGACGTTTTCAAAAGTCTTATGGACCCCACGGTAGACAGAATGTTCAAAGGTGCCCCAATACCCTCGTTATAATTAAGCAATTAGTGGATATGTGTGCAGAACGAGAGCTGGTGGATATCTGGTGGCAGATCCACATCACAAGTAGGGATTTTATTTTCTTGTTTAACCGGCATAAATGCCACACGAGGGTTGATGTCTTCCCCATTCCTTCAACAATCTTAGATTCGGTGGCTTCCTGCACAATTGGGAATATTACCATTTCTGACCATGAAGCAGTATAATTATTGATTAATATTAAGGGCAATATAATAGATTCGTGACACTAGCGAATATATCCCTTTATTCTTAAGACTCGTTGGTTAATTGAGTAGTTAAATAAGATTACTCACAGTGTAGAAACAGGCCTTTTGGCCCAAAAAGTCCACACCAACCCACCCCCTGACATTTATTCCTTCACCTAACACTACAGGCAATTTAGCACCGGCAACCTGGAGGAAATCCACGCAGACACAGGGAGAATGTGTAAACTATACACAGACAGTCACCTGAGGCAGGAATTGAGCCAGGGTCTCTGGCGCTGTGAGGCTTATGCCAAGGGAATAATTATTCCTTATGATATAGCAGAAGGGGGAGCAGGAACGCTGGTTTGAGGCAAAGCTGAGGGCAGCCGAGAGTGCATACTGTGATTGTTCCTCAGTGGCTAAGCTGCAGAGGATCACAACGCTTCGGTCTACAGTGAATTCCACGCTCACACACACAGCCAAGAAGGAACTTACTTTTGCAAACCAAAGGCTGTTTGAACATGGTGATAAGCCAGGCAGGTATTTATTCTATCTTGCCAGGAAAACGATTGCCCCTCTTAAGCCATTATCTCAATTACCTTCAATTCCAAAAAAGATTAATGTCTCCTTTCCGAGATTTTTCTCCGAATTATAGCAGACTGAACATTTTGAGGAAAGATGGATTAAGATGGAGCCATTTTTCAAGAACCTGGGTCTTCCAGGAGTAACCCCTGAAGAAGTGTTGTGCCTTAATGCACCATTGTCAGCGCAGGAGAGCGTGAAGCAGCTTCAGAATGTAAAGGTAGATTAGATTACTTATAGTGTGGACACAGGCCCTTCGGCCCAACAAGTCCACACCGACCCGCCACCCACCCATTACCCCATATTTACCCCTTTACCTAACACTACAGGCAATTTAGCATAGCCAATTCACCTGACCTGCACATCCTTGGACTGTGGGAGGAAACCGGAGCAACCGAAGGAAACCCGCGCAGACACGGGGAGAAAGTGCAAACTCCACACAGTCAGTCGCCTGAGTCGGGAATTGAACCCGGGTCTCTGGCGCTGTGAGGCAGCAGTGCTAACCACTGTGCCACCGTGCTGCCCAGGTGCACGTTTCTGACGGATTTCTGAGTGAATTCTGTAAATAATTTATAAAACTATTGTCAGTGCTGATGTTTAACATGTTCTGTCACTCACACAGTCACGAACCCCTCCCTCCATCCTTAATAGAGGCTCATATCTCTCTGATGATGAAGAAAGGAAGACCACGGAGGATTGTGCTTCTTACACGCCAATCTTACTTTTAAATTTTGGTCTCAAAATCCTGCCTGAGATCCGTGCATTAAAGTGGAAACTTTGCTGCCTTCCAATACCAAAGAGGACCAAACAGGCTAAATAAGGGCCGCAGATCTTCCTACAATGTGAAGTGGTTACTCAATATGATCCTAGAGTATCAACAACAATCTATCCAGGGATTATTGATCTCTTTAGATAAGAGAAGGCATTTCATTGGGTTGACTGGCCGGATCTCTTCTGTACATTAGAACGGTTTGGTCTAAGCAAAGTTTTTATCAAGTGGGTGAGGGTCCTTTACCGTGATCCTCTGGCTGTGGTTCTCACTAATGGTGTGCCAACCAGTAATATTAATATTTCTCCAGGCAGCCGCAAATGTTAACCCCTTTCGCCATTCTTGTTTACGTTGGGGATTGAGCCACTGGCGGAGGCCATCCGTAGGGATGCCAACATATCTGCCCCTGAGGTGGGATCGAAGTCTCGAAAGATTACATTGTATGCAGATTAGGGTCTTATGTTTTTGTCAAATCCCGCAATTTCGGTAGTTCAAGTGATGCAATGCATTGATTCGCTTGTTGCCTTTCCGTGCGATAAGATTAATTTTACAAAGTTGGAGGCCATGCCTATGGGAGGTCTTAGGGAAATACCTGATACTGAGGGCAAATCCTGGTTTCCTTTTAAATGGTCACGGGGGTGGTTTCCCTATTTCAGTATATTCATTACATTTGTCTTTTATCATTTATTTAACGTGAACTATGTCCATTTGTTTGACAAAATTAAACAAAACCTTCAAAGATGGGAGGCATTTCCAATATCCTGGCTAGGTCGGATAGCTGTTATTAAAATGAATGTCCTTCCTTATTTCCTACACCCAGTTCAAATGCTTTCTATGATGTTTCCCAGACAGATATTTCGGAAACATAATGGCTGGTTTAGCTCTTTTATTTGGCACCATACGCGATTCTTTATCTAGCTAACAAAGTTGCAAGTGCCCCACAGATTGTGAGGAGTAGATCTCCCTGATTAAAAGCAATCAATTAAGTTTTTTTTCATCGTATGTTAGTGCCTGGGCTGCTGATGTCTCGGCATCAAAATGGCTAGATATTGAGCCCTTTCAGACAAAGTGAACCCTTAATAGTCTGTTGTTCTTAGATAAAATGACAACGTTTATGGAGTATTGTCATAAAATAATGATTATCAATACTGTTAAAACTTGAAGGACAATGCTTCAGATCTAGGCAATACAGCCAAAACCATGTTTCTTACCCCAATAATTGGCATACCGGGGATAATGGATTCCAGGTTTAAACTGTGGGCAGCGACGGGGATACCTTGTTTGGGTGATTTAGAATTATAGTATCCCTACAGTGTGGAAACAGGTCCTTGGGCCCAGCAAGTCCACTTCGATCCTCTGAAGAGTAACCCACCCACACCCATCTTATATTTACCCTGATTAATGCCCCAACTTACAGATCCTGGAGCACGATGAGCGATTGTGCAATGGCCAAGTCATCTAACATGCACATGTTTGTGACTGTGGGAGGAAACCTACGCAGTCACAGTTGAGAACATACTAACTCCGCACAGACAGTCACCCAAGGCTGGAACCAAACCTGTGACCCTGGTGCGGTGAGTCAGCAGTGCAAACCAATGAGCCACCACGTGTTAATTGAAAGAGAAACAATGATACCGTTTGATCAAATAACTCGTAAGTATGGACTACCTCGTAGAGACTTCTTCTGTTTTTTGCCAGATTAGAGATTTAATTAAAAAACACAATTTTAAAAGACACTTATAAATCCAATCCAGAGAAGCAGGTGATTATTGTAAAGAATACACTCTCTGTCAGTACCCTTTACCATTTGTTGGATAGTGTCCGCTCAGACAAGACTGTGCAGCTTCGTGACGAGAGTTGGGGGTTCAGATCTTTTCGGAGATATGCGAGGATATTTGTGAAAATGCTCGAAGTATTTTGATCTGTAATAGAACCCATTCCATGCAGTTGAAAAATCTTCATAGGTTCTATCTGACCCCAGATTTTCTCTCAAAATTCAAAGTGGGATTATCTTCAGCATGTCCAAAATGCAGAATGACTACAGACACTCTTACTCATTGCATATGGTCCTGCTGCAGGCTTCGTATATATTGGAGCACTGCGTTAGGTGTGGTAGAGTGAGTCCTGGAGACCGAATTGGAGATGGACCCGATTTCTCTTTTCCTGGGCCTGTCCAGATTATCTTACGCAGATGCACATGGGAAAAAAATATATCCTTACTTTCTATGCTAGGAAAAATATTATGTTGTGTTGTATGTCTGAAAACTCCCCGGATCTGTTGAGACTTTGTAAGCTCATCATAGAGAATAGTTGAAACTTTATTGCTGGAACAGCACAGCAGGTCAGGCAGCATCCAGGGAACAGGAGAATCGACGTTTCGGGCACAGGCCCTTCTTCAGGAATGAGCAGAGAGTGTTCAGCAGGAGAAGATAAAAGGTAGGGAGGAGGGACTTGGAGGAGGGGCGTTGGAAATGTGATAGGTGGAAAGAGGTCAAGGTGAGGGTGATAGGTCAGAGTAGGATGGAGGCGGAGAGGTCAAGAAGAAGACTGCAGGTCAGGAAGGCGGTGCTGGGCTGGAGGGATTCGGCTGAGACAAGGTGGGGGGAGGGGGGATGAAGAAACTGGTGAAGTCCAAGTTCATCCCCTGTGGTTGGAGGGTTCCCAGTCGGAAGATAAGACGCTCCTCCTCCGACCGTCGGGTTGTTGTGGTTTGGCGGTGGATGAGTCCAATGACCTGCATATCCTCGGTGGAGTGGGAGGGGGAGTTGAAATGCTGTGCTACAGGGTGGTTGAGCACCTCTGGGCCACCCGGACGAACCAACCCAACCACCCTGTAGCACAGCATTTCAACTCCCCCTCCCACTCCACCGAGGATATGCAGGTCATTGGACTCATCCACCGCCAAACCACAACAACCCGACGGTCGGAGGAGGAGCGTCTTATCTTCCGACTGGGAACCCTCCAACCACAGGGGATGAACTTGGACTTCACCAGTTTCTTCATCCCCCCTTCCCCCACCTTGTCTCAGCCGAATCCCTCCAGCCCGGCACCGCCTTCCTGACCTGCAGTCTTCTTCTTGACCTCTCCGCCTCCATCCTACTCCGACCTATCACCCTCACCTTGACCTCTTTCCACCTATCACATTTCCAACCCCCCTCCTCCAAGTCCCTCCTCCCTACCTTTTATCTTCTCCTGCTGAACACTCTCTGCTCATTCCTGAAGAAGGGCCTGTGCCCGAAACGTCGATTCTCCTGTTCCCTGGATGCTGCCTGACCTGCTGTGCTGTTCCAGCAATAAAGTTTCAACTTTGATCTCCAGCATCTGCAGACCTCACTTTCTCCTCCATCATAGAGAATATCCCTTTCGACTTTCTCACCAGCATGATGCACCAAAAAACAGAGATTAATATAAGTCATAGATTCATAGAGTCATGGAGATGTACATCATGGAAACAGTCCCTTCGGTCCAACCCATCCATGCCGACCAGATATCCCAAACCAATCTAGTCCCACATGCCAGCACCTGGCCCATAACACTCCAAACACTTCCTATTCATATACCCATCCAAATGCCTCTTAAATGTTGCACTTGGATCAGCCTCCCCGACATCACCTGGCAGTTCATTCCATAGACGTACCACTCTCTGTGTGAAATAGTTGCCCCGTAGTTCTCTATTATATCCTTCCCCTCTCACCCAAAACCTATACCCTCTCGTTCTGAATTCCCGACCCCAGGGAAAAGACTTTACCTATTTACCCTATCTATGGCCCTTATAATTTTGTAAACCTCGATAAGGTCACCCCTCCACCTCCGACGCTCCAGGGAACACAGCCCCAATCTGTTCAGCATCTCCCTATAGCTCAAATACTCCAACGCTGGCAACATCCTTGAAATCTTTTCTGAACCCTTTCAGGTTTCACAACATCTTTGCGATGGGAAGGAGACCAGAATTGCACGCAATATTTCACAACTGGCCTAACCAGTGCCCTGTACAGCCGCAACATGATCTTACAACTCCTGTACTCAATACTCTGACTATCCTATCTACCTGCGACTCCACTTTCAAGGAGCTATGAACCTGCATTCCAAGGTTTCTTTGTTCAGCAACACTCCCTGCGACCTTACCATTCAGTGTATAAGTCCTGCTAAGATTTTCTTTCCCAAAATGCAGCACCTCGCATTTATCTGAATTAAACTCCATCTGCCACTTCTCAGCCCATTGGCTATTTGGTCAATCTGAGGTGACCCTCTTCGCTCTCCACTACACCTCCAATTTTGGAGTCATCTGCAAACTTACTAATTGTATCTCTTATGCTCGCATCCAAATCATTTATGTCAATGACAAAAATTAGTGAATCCAGCACCGATCCCGTGGCGCTGCAGTTGTCACAGGCCTCCAGTCTGAAAATCCACCCTCCACCACCACCCTCTGTCTTCTACCTTTGAGCCAGTTCTGTATCCAAATGGCTAGTTCTCCCTGTATTTCATGAGATCTAACCATGTCATTCAGTCTCCCATGGGGAACCTCATCAAAACGCTTACTGAAATCTGTATAGATCCCATCTACCCCTCTGCCCTCATCAATCCTCTTTGTTACTTTCTCAAAAAACTCAATCAAGTTTGTGAGACATGTTTTCTCACGCACAAAGCCATGTTGACTATCCCTAATCAGTCATTGCCTTTCCAAATACTTGCACATCCTGTCCCTCAGGATTCCCTCCAACAACTTGCACACCACCAACGTCAGGGTCACTGGTCTATAGTTCCCTGGCTTGTCCGTAACACCCTTATTATACGATGGCACAACGTTAGCCAACCACCAGTCTTCTGGCACCTCACCTGTGATTATTCATACCACAAATATCTCAGTAAGAGGCCCAGCAATCACTTCTCTAGCTTCCCACAAAGTTCTAGGATACACCTTATCAGGTCCTGGGGATTTATCCACCTTTACCCGTTTCAAGACATCCAGCACTTCCTCCTCTGTAATATCGACATTTTGCAAGGTGTCACCATCTATTTCCCTACATTTTATATCTTCCATATCCTATTCCACAGTAAATACTGATGCACAATACTCCTTTAGTATCTCCCCCATACTTCCTGTGCTAGTAAAAATATTCTGTTGTGCTGGATGTCTGAAAACCCCCCGGGTCTGTTGTGTGGTTGTAAGGTCGTCATGGAGAATATCCCTTTGGGCGTTATCACCAGTATGGTGCACCGAAAAGCAGAGATTTATATAAGATATGGCACCCCTTTTTGGATGACTGCGAGACAGGCTTATCTGCCACTCTAAAACGGGCTTTTATATAGCCATGCCGATATTGTCTAATCACATATTAGGAATTATGAACGTATGAATGTGTATCAGTTAATGCTCTCAAAGAAAGAGAGCTATCACTTTGGTGTGCTGAGCCGTATTATTTATTTATTATTTATTGTCTATTTTTGTTTTTCTTCTGTCCGTTTAGAGACTTTAACTTATTTTGTATATACATATACATGGGTGTAATTTTGTTCAGTTATTTGCGTTGTTTTGTTATTGGTTTAATATATTAATAAAATATCTTTTTCAATAAAAAATTTTGTTAAAAAGTTTAAATGCTAACATTGATAGATTAGAGTCCCAAATAACTCTCATTAGAGAGATCACTCATGGTGGTTTACATTGAAGGTCCCCACACGGGTGATGGGGTGAGGTTGAGAGAGCATCCCCTTCATGGTAACCTCTGTCAGTGTGGGGAATTGAACCTGCGCTGGTGGCCTCCTTCTGCATCACAAACCAACCATCCAGCCAACTGAGTGGGAGACTGTGTAACTGCTACACACAGAATCAGTCAAAAAAAGGGCAAGAGAAATTTTAATGACAAGGGAAAAGGTGGATTCGAGATAAAAAATGTTCTCTGCTAGAAATTATATTTTATAATGAGACAAGTGTTTGGAAGCTGTCTTTGGCTGAATACAATAAGGTGAGACAAGTGAAATAACGAAAATGACTAATTGCAATTGGATATCAATAACCATAAAATAAGTGCATGTTTTTGATTGGTCTGTGGAAATAATGCTGACTGTTGCATGAATTTATAAATCAGATGAAATATATTGTAAGGAGAGTCCGTCCCCATGAGAAATGCCTTCTGAACACATGCTAGAAGAAACCCGTGGTATAAAGTATCTGAGAATCCTCTGCTCGGTAACAGGAACCTGGGCGTTGAATGACTGGAAGTTCCTGTAACATGGAGCTGAGAAAACCATCAGAACACCCCCAAACCTATTGAATGTTGGAGCATATTTAAAGTACTGAATGGCTTCATGATGGATTTTAATTATGTGTGATTTGAAGAACGTACATCTCTACTCCATCCTCTTACGTGTTACGCACTGGTGCACAGCCTTTTCCTGAAACTGGGAATAAGTTGGAACAATACCTGGAACATTCCATAATTGACATTCTGCAGAATATTCTCTAACTATGTGGGGGGCATTAGAAAGGCAAGAGAGAAAGAGAGGGAAGGTGCTGCATGCAGTAGTGAGAGTGGTGGAGCATGAGCCTTGTTTGGGGGTCGGTGCTATAACAGATATACAGTGAGTGTGACGGAGCAGAGAAAATATGGTGACCCTTATCCTGACAGAGTGGGGAAGCTTATTGATGCTTGTCCTGTTTTGCTGGACATTTCTTCAGACCCCAGAAACTACACTGAGCTGGGTGGTGAGCTCAGCCCATGCTCAGTGGATCTGGTAGTGTGCCCCCCTCTGGGAAGAGAATGTCCCCTTTTGTACTGGCACTTCCACCAGGACCTCCGTGCTGCTGTCGACAACCCGTAGTGTAATTTCCCCTTCATTGCTATGCTTGGGGAAAATGTGAAGGGCAGCTCCAAACTGAGAAAGTGCAACCATGTGCCCATTGATCTTTTAAAGATGGCACCAGTGTCAGGGATTACGGAATATCCAGGGGCATCCGGGCGACTGTGAGTACCTCCAGTCATGATGGGTGGGAGAATCGGGCTGGCATTGTATGAGATGGATGTGTAGTAAATGAGATGAGTTTGGTAAGATAGCACCAGGAAACTAGCTCGGCCTCGTGCAGACAACCCCTCTGTCACATACAATGGAAATGTCACTGAGACAGCTTTTTGTTAGGTTCAGCCCAGTGAGGCGAAGACTCTGTTGTCCTCCCTCGCAGTTGCAAAGCTGCAGAACAAATGCTCATCCAAAATTCTCCATCGCCTGAGCTCACAGCAATATCTCTTTCACTCATAATTCTTTGAAATACTGATCCGTGTTGCATGATACTATCAAAATGTCTTCATTTCAGCATTCTGAAACCTGGGAAAATATCATTCCATGTCATTTTATCTCAGTTTCCCCCCTCCATTTTTTCTTCACCCCAAAACACACTCATTTACCGTCATATTGCACGAGACTGCCAGTATGACTGGCCATTTGGCCCAGCTGGTCCATGGCAACCAAAATGTCCATCCAGACTCACCTCATTCCCGTGCCCTTGTTCTGTATCCTGCTAATCCTTTCCTATCTGTGTATTTGTCCAAATGCCTTTTCAATGCTGTTATTGTACCCACGTTAATCACTTCCACTGACAGCTCAGTCCATATGCGTACCACACTCTATGTAAAAAAGTTGCCCCTCAGGTTCCTTTTTACATTTTTTATCCTTTCCAAACATTAATGGATGTCCTCTAGTCCTCGATTCCACAACCTTGGGAAAGAATTTTGAAGTATTCACCCCATGCACGCCTCTCATGATTTTATAAGGGCTACACTTCGATAAGAACCCCCTCGGTTTCCTACACTGTAAAGAAAAAAGTTCTAACCTGTCTAACCTCTGCCTATAACTTAGAACCTTTAGCCCAGGGAACATTTTGGAAATTTGTTCTAGGTACTTTTTTGTTCAATAATATCCTTTCTAGAGCAAGCTGAACAAAACTGAACACAATACTCCAATACAGCCTTACCAAGATCCTGTACAACTGCAACATAACGTCCCAACATCTATACTCAATGCCTGGACGAAGACAAATGTGCCAACAGCCTTCTTCACTGTCCTGTGTATCTGTGACTCAAATGTCAGACAATTGTGCACCTGATCTCCAACATCCTTTTGTTGCACTACACGCCTGAAAGCACTATCATTCGTCATTAAATTCCTACCTGGATTTGACTTTCCTAAATGCAAGATACTTATCTATATTAAACTCCATTTGCTATTTCTCAGCTCACTTCCTCAGCTGATCAGGGTACTGCTGCAATTTCTGATAATGTTCCTCACTGTAAATGATGTCTCCTAATTTAGTGTCATCTGCAAACTTACTAACGTTGCGTTGTGCACTCTGGTCCAAATCATTGATACAGATAACAAACAGCAATGGGCCCATGACCGATCACTGAGGCACTCCACTAGTCACAAGCCTCCAGTCCGACAAGCATACCTCCACCATAGCCATTTGCTTCATAACGTCAAGCCAACTGTGTCGCCAATTTGCCAGTTTACGTTGGAGTCCATGTAATCTAACCTTCCAGAGAGGTCGACCTTGTGGAACCTTATCAAAGGCCTTACTGAAATCTATATAGAATATGTCTACCACCCTGCCCTCGTCAACCTTCCTGGTCACTTCCACAAAAACTCTGTCAAAATCTGTCAGGCATGATCTGCCAGGCACAAAGCTATGCTGACTGCTCCAAGTCAAACTCTGTCTTTAAAAATACATGCATATCTTATATCTCCGAACGTTCTCAAGTGGTTTCAGAAACAGATGTGAAGCTTACTGGTCTACATTTCCCCCGCTTTTCTTTGCAGCCCTTCTGAATAAGGGCACTACATTTGCTACTGCCCAATCTTCCGGGACCTTACCCCTGAACTATCTTCTCTCGCCTCGTGCAGTGCTCTTAGACATATCTGGTCAGGACCAAGAGATTTATCTGACTTTGTGCATTCTAATATGTCCATCAGCATCTCTACTGTGATCTGGACTGTACCAAGATATCACAACTAACCTCCCAAAGGTCACAGGTCTTCATGTCTTTCTTCATGGTAAACACAGAGGGGGAGTAGAGGACCTCACCCATCTCATGAGGTTTTACACATGCATGTCTATTTTGGATTTTTAGGCGTCCTATCTCTCTCTAGTTGTTCTTTTTCTTTACTGTACTGAATTTGGATTCACCCTAATCTGCTCAGCCAAGGCTATCTTATACCCCACTTTAGCCCTGCTGATTTCCTTCTTTAGCAAACTCCTGTATCCCCTGTGTAACTCCAGGGATTCCCTTGGTCCCAGCTGCCTGTACCTGAGCAATGTCTCCTTTTTTTGCTGGTCAGAGCCTCAATATCTCTTGTCATACAGGGTTCTCTCTTCCAGCCTCATTTTCCCTTTACCCTCACTGGAATATATAGACCTTGAACTCGAACTATCTCACTGTTGAAGCCCTCCCACTTTCTCGGGATCCTTTTACCTGGAAACACACTACTCCAATCAAGCCCTGCAATCCTCTGTCTAATTCCAACAAAATACGCCCTGCCCCAATTTAGAATTTTAATCTGTGGACCACTTTTGTCCTTACCATACCTATTTTAACATTAATACAGCTCTGGTCACTTTTCCCAAAATGCTCCCCCACTTTACCTCCATCACCTATCCTGCCCTATTTCCTAACAGTAGGTCGAGTTTGTCCCTTCCCGAGTAGGACCCTCTACATGCTGCTTGTGGAAGCTTTCCTGAACACGCTTAACAAATTACGTTCCATCTAAGTTCTTAACCCTCTGGAAGTCCCCGTCTGTCTTAGGATAATTAAAATCACCTATTATGACAATCCTATTGCTCCTGCAAGTCTCGCCAGTCTCCCTGCATATTTGTTCTTATAATTCCCATTGATTATTTGGAGGCTTATAGTACAACCACTATAACATCACCATCGCCCTCTTACTTGTTTGCATCATTTACAAAATCTCATTGGATATTATCACAGTTATTTAATCTTTAAATACTAGAGTGATACACGCCTTAATCAGAACTATTGGTATTTAAATTATTTCCATTTACATCTCTTCCTCGCAGTGACTTTCACATTTGCAGCACTCCTTGGAGCTGTAAATGGATGGGAGCTGCACATCCTGTCACTTCCAAAATTGGCTGCAGGTTTCCCCACACTGGGCTGCGATCTAACACAGTGTTACCGAACAATGCAACAGCCTGGGTTTATATATGAATGCAACAGTGTGGACTGCACAGCCCAAGATTATCAATCCAGCATTGGTGTGGGCTGCACAGAGTTTCACTCTGAACATAGCTGGGTTGCATTCAGCAGTACACTAGCCGGATCTACACAGTGCTCCATCCTGAATATGTAATGGATGGGCTGGTTATATGAGTTGGATTGCGAATGTGAGAGTACTAAACATCTGGCAATGCCTTTATTTTGTGTTTTAATTCTTGTGATTGGACTCTTCAAATCCGGACTCATCCGGTTAGACCAATCCCTCTGGATGAGTCATGGTGACTGTTGTTACAGCATCTCTGTCGGCAACATGACCACCAAATGGAGCAGAAGCTGCAGAGAGGACAGTCTCCGTAAAATGAAATGAGGGAATCACCATCAGATCAGCCGTGGTCTTAGTGAATGTTGGGGCAAGATTGAATGGACGACTAATGCAATTTATTCATATATTTCTGTTTGTTCCAAGCAAACTCCCCTTCTCTCCCAGTGTCCCATACTGGTGGGGAGTGAGTCACCTCCTCCTGTTCCTGCGTAACAGGATCCTCGGGCCTCACTAGCCTCCAGATTTCCCTGTGCCCCAGTTTTGAGCAGTGGAATTACTGGCTCCTGATCCTGTGTCCCAGTCTCGAACAGTTGAGTAACTGTCTCCTGTCCCTGTGCCCCAGGTTCAAGCAGTTGAATGATTCCCTCCTGATCCCAAGTTTTGTGAAAATACATGTCCTCCTCCTGCTCCTGAGTAACAGCCTCCAATAGCTCTGTGCTCACCTGCTGCTCCTGTGGAATGGAGGTGAGGGACTGAATGGTCTCTTCACATTCTTTACAGCTTTTCTTGACGAAAGACCATTCTTCTGATTCTGTAAAACAACATCAAAATCTGAATGATGTATTTTTGTATTTGACTCTCAGTAATGGAGCAAACAAGCTGACTGGCAGAATTCAGATGCTGAATAGCCTCTTCCTGTCCCTGTGTTATACACTGAAGAGTCAATCGACTCTCAGAGATGTACTGCACGGAAAAAGATCATTCGGTCTGGTCATCCTAACCGTCCAATATCCTAAATTAATCTCGTCTCCCTTGCCAGCAGGTGGCCCATCTCCCTCTACACACTTCCCATGCATATATCCATCCAAATGCTTTTTAAATGGTGTAACTGTACCTGCCTCCACCACCTCTTTTGTCTGTTCAATCCAAACACACAGCAGTCTCTGTTTGAAAATGTTGTCCCTCATGTCCCTTTTTAATTTTCTCCTCTCACCTTGAACCTTTGTCTTCTAAGTTTGGACTCGTCTATCCTGGGAAAAGACATTGACTGTTTACCTTATCTATGCCCCTCATGATTTTATAAACCCCTTTAAGGTTCCCCCTCAGCCTCAACACTTGAAAATAGCCCCAGCCTATTCAAACTCTCCTTGTAACTCTGACCCTCCAACACCTGCAACATTCTTTGAAATCTCTTCTGCACCCTTTCAAGTTTGACAACGCCTTTCCGACAGCAGGGAGACCAGAATTAAAGGCAATATTACAAAAGTGGCCAATCCAATGTCCTGTACAGATTTAACATGTCATGCAAATGCTTCGATTCAAAGCACGCACCGAGATCACCGAGTGCCTTCTGCACTGCGCTGTTCACCTGTGACGACACTTTCAAGGAACGGAGAACCTGCACCACTAGTCTAGCTTTGCTGCCTCACAGGGCAGCGACCTGGGTTTAATTCGAAACTAGTTGTGAACATTTGTATGCTCAGGGTCAATGTAAAGTATATGCATTTCAGTCTACTAATAGAGGAAGATTAGTAGGTCTAAAATGAATCGACCTTTGTATATTAATGGATTATTTTATTAAAGATGGAGTTGTGAGAATATTAACACTGTATTTTCTTTTGGTTTGCTTTTTAAGAGAGGTTTTAAAGGCAGAGGTGCAGAACTGCTGTCTGAAAACACTCCAAGTAAATAACTGAGAAAGCCTTTAGGTTTCAGTAAAACGGTGATAACGATGGAAGGGCAATAGCCAGCTCTCCCAGATCAGGGTTTCTCATTTTGTTTTTAGCTGAAGCATTCAGAAGCTGCTGGGGATCCCAAAAGGGTTTGAAGTTTTATTACAAGATCCCTAGCTGCTTTTCTCTGAGATCTCTGTTGATGTTGTTTCCCCCTGGATTGGAAAACTGCTGTAAGGATCTGTATTTGAATATATCTTTGTGCCAAGCGGTGTATACCAAGTAGGTACGGTATCTATTGTTTGTGTAGGTGTTCCAACAAATAAGCTATCCCAAAATGTTCTTTCCTTTGATTGTATTTTAACTAAAGCATTTTAATAGATTATATGTTGCTTAATATTGAGTGGTTTGACCAGTCACAACATATCTGTAAAGCACACTTCCCATCTATATTCAAAATAAGGAAAGGTTTGGGTCTAAGCGGCCTTCTTAAAACATTCTGGGGGGATCTGGTCTGGTCCACAACACTTGTACCGAGGGGTTTCTGACTGGCTCCTGTAATTGAAAATTTAGTGGAGGGGCTGGGGATGGTTTGCTGGAGGTTGTGCTGTAAGTTGCCTCAGACATTCAGGGAGACCTGAGGATTTGGTGACACAACTCTGGATGGAGCATGGGGACTGTAGTTACAGCATCTGAGCCTGCAACATGAACAACAAATGGAGCAGAGGATGCAGAGAGGGGAAGTTCTGAATACAGGCAGTGAGTGTGTGTGGGGAAAGTAATCTGCTGTATCCACATCGGGTTTTCCAGGAACAGCTTCCCAAGCTTCACTTAACTCAGGAGCAGAGTGTGAGGGGACCCTGACTGAACAAGAAGCTGGTCACAGAGCGGTGTCACCTCCTTCAACACGACCTGCAGCTTCACATCAGGGATAGAATGGTGCTGCCAGTGACTGTGAGGGTCACTGTTTCATTCAGCTTCTATGATCCATAACTTTCCAGGCAGGACTAGGTGACATATCAATTATCTCCCAGTATCTCAACATCAATGTCACCATTCGGTGATGGAGGATATATTTGGTCGATGAGGTAAATAGACTGTTTCTCCCTCAGCAGGGAGCTGCCGGGTGTATCCAGTATAGTGGGATTCCCGATGGTGTACATGGCATCTGCAGAGTACTCATGTCAATGGGGAGAGGTAGAGGAACTGTAGGAGCTCTCTCTCTCTATTCATATTACAGTGTGCCCATGCACAGTACATCATGTTGGTGAATACTCACTGTCCTGGCAGCAGTCACGGTCTCTTCATTCAGAAGCAGTCAGCCATTCCCTTCGTCATCGGGTCTCCACATAGAAAGAAATGAATATATCTTGGATAAAGGCCGTCCCCATGATGCACGTTTCAAAACACCATCCCCAGCATCAATCAACCACATCAAAGTATTCCATGTGAACGGAGAGCAATGGGGTCACTAGGAGTGTTTGGGAGCAGACGATCAGGGATGGAGCAAAACCTCCCATATCTGAACGGATCTGAGTGAACCCCCCAGTATGCAGTATCATAAAGTCCTGTAATCCCTCTCCATTTCAGTAACATACTGCCTTACATTATTCCTGCATTTGGAATGACAGGTTATATCATGTTAAATTCCACCTGCCAAACTATTATCTATTGTCTTTACCTCTCTGAATCTATTTGCAGACTCTCCACCCTCTATTGATAATTTAATCTCTTGCTTATCACAGCGACATAACAATTATTTGAAGAGGTGACAAGTAGGTTAGACCAGGGAAACCCAGTGGATGTGGTCTATCTTGACTTCCAAAAGGCCTTTGATAAGGTGCCACACGGGAGGCTGCTGAGTAAGGTGAGGGCCCATGGTGTTCGAGGTGAGCTACTGGCATGGCTTGAGGATTGGCTGTCTGACAGAAGGCAGAGAGTTGGGATAAAAGGTTCTTTTTCGGAATGGCAGCCGGTGACAAGCGGTGTCCCGCAGGGTTCAGTGTTGGGGCCGCAGCTGTTCACGTTATATATTAATGATGTGGATGAAGGGACCGGGGGCATTCTAGCGAAGTTTGCCGATGAGACGAAGTTAGGTGGACAGGCAGGTAGGACTGAGGAAGTGGGGAGGCTGCAGAAGGATCTAGACAGTTTGGGAGAGTGGTCAATGAAATGGCTGATGGAATTCAATGTGAGCAATTGCGAGGTCTTGCACTTTGGAAAAAAGAATACAAGCATGGACTACTTTCAAAACGGTGAGAAAATTCATAAAGCCAAAGTACAAAGGAATCTGGGAGTGCTAGTCGAGGATTCTCTTAAGGTAACCATGCAGGTTAAGTCCGTGATTAAGAAAGCGAATGCAATGTTGTCATTTATCTCAAAAGGGTTGGAATATAAAAGCAGCGATGTGCTACTGAGACTTTATAAAGCTCTGGTTAGGCCCCATTTGGAGTACTGTGTCCAGTGTTGGTCCCCACACCTCAGGAAGGACATCCTGGCACTGGAGCGTGTCCAGCGGAGATTCACAAGGATGATCCCTGGAATCGTAGGTCTAACATACGAGGAACGGCTGAGGATCGTGGGATTGTATTCATTAGAGTTTAGAAGGTGAAGGGGAGATCTAATAGAAACTTAAAAGATAATACATGGCTTGGAAAGGATGGACGCTACGAAATTGTTTCTGTTAGGCGAGGAGACTAGGACCCGTGGGCACAGCATCAGAATTAGAGGGGGTCAATTCAGAACAGAAATGCGGAGACATTTCTTCAGCCAGAGAGTGGCGGGCCTGTGGAATTAATTGCCGCGCAGAGCAGTGGAGGCCGGGACGCTAAATGTCTTCAAGGCAGAGATTGACAAATTCTTGATGTCACAAGGAATTAAGGGCTACGGGGAGAATGCGGGTAAGTGGAGTTGAAATGCCCACCAGCTATGATAAAATGGCGGAATGGACTCGATGGGCCGAATGGCCTTACATACACTCCTATGTCTTATGGCCTCATGGTCTTATGGACATCACCAAACTCAGCATCTGTATATCTGTTCTATCCTCCTGATCATTAATATAGATTGTAAATAGTTGAGAACCCAGCGCGGTCACTGTGTGACCCTCCTGGTTAGGTTCTCTCTAATTGATTTATCCTAAGTGCCTGCTTCCTGTATGATACCCAGTCCTACCCCATTCCTGGGCAACACAGTTGAAGAGTTGAATAAGAACGAGGAGCATCTGTGAGTTATCCAGCCCCTCGATGAGGCTGATGTCAACGCGGCCTCTGTTCCACTTTCCTGCCATCTCTCCATCCTAAAACTCTAGTCTCTTGTTGAAGATTGCGCCACATGAACAAAATCCACTCCACATCTACACATTCAATTACTTTTAGCATTTTATACACCTCAATGAGATCTCCTTTCATTCTTATAAAGTCGAGAGTATAGGCCTAAACTGCTCAATTACTCTTCATAAGGCAAACACTTCAAATATGGAATCAATCTAATGAAGCTCTTCTGAATTGCCTCCAATGCAAATACCTCATTCTGCAGGACACTCAAACGGTACTCCAGTTGCAGTCTCACTAATGCCTTGCATAGCTACACCAACACTTCCTACCTTTCTACTCTATCCTTTTATAAATAAACACTGAAATTATGCTTGCATTTCTCATTACTTGCAGTACCTGCAGGCAGGTTTTCTGTGATATGCAAGCAGACATCCAGATCCCTCTGCACCTAAGCACATTGAACTTTCTCTCTATTTAGATAATAATTTGTCTTTCTATTATACTGGCCAACTTGAATAGCCCCATATTTATTCACTTTAATTTTCCTTGCTAAATGTTGGCCCATTCTCCCAACTTATCCATATGTTTTAAAATCTCTTGCATCATCATTCCGAAGTAATTTCCCATTGATGTTAGTGTCATCTGAAAATGTGGCATTGTATTTTCTCTCCTGTCAACCAAGTACAGTAATAACATCGATTGCAAATGCTTGAGGCATGAGTACTGAAATCAATGGCACAAACTGCATTTGCCAAAAGAAAATGACACATTTATTCCATCTGACTACATTTTGTTGGTTAACCAATCCTCCATCCAAGCTAATAAATTACTCCTAAACCCATGTTGTCTGATCTTACCATTTACTCTTTGGAGAAGCGACATATCCGATGCCTTCAGGAAGACCAGATATGTTCCATCTCCAGGATTCCCACTATCCACCTTGTTTGTGACATCTTCAAGTAACTCAAGCAAACAATTCAAACACGATTTAGCCTTCGTAAAACCATGTTGACTCTGACGAATTGTGGTTTGAGTTTGCAAATGTCCTGAACAATGGACTCTAAAAATTTGCCTTAAATTGCAATAGTTTATTGTTACACTTTACTCCCTAATGTATACCATTATTACAAGCTCTTTCCTTTTGAAAACCTTTACGTTTTCTTTGAATTCCTGTTTAATGGGCACAAGGATTTAAGAGATCTGCTCCAATTGCTGAGTAAGAGCCACGTGTGGCTGAATGGACTCATCATCCTGCTGGTGTACAATATCGATGGGCTGACGTCTTTTTGGTGTTCCCATGTTGCCATCTTCAAGGCCAGAATGACCTGCTCCTGTTGATGCTTTAGAGGATTGGGAGATTATGGAATCTTTCTGTTGCTGTGTAACATTTTGAGGGGCTGATGGGTTTTCTCATACTTCTCCATAACAGGTAGATATACTGAACGGTCTCCTCATGTATCCCGGAGATGGGACCGAGGGATTGATTGGTCTTTGCTTGTTCCCATACAACAGACACGTGTCTAAATTACCTCTTCTTTCTCATGAAAGAAGTCTCAGATAGTTTTTATCCTATCAAAATCCCTTGCAATAGGCTCGGTGGGTCCGAATGACCTCCTGTTATCCCAGTGTAACAATCTCCAGTCACAGTGTGACCTCTTCCAGTTTCTGTTACAGACTTGAAGAGGCTGAATGGACTGATCCTGTTGCTATTTAGCAGGATACTGGTGCAGCATGGCCTACTGTTATAGGCTCGAGTGGCTGATTGGCCTCCTTCTCTAAATGTACAGGGGTTGAATAGCCTCGTTCTGTTTTGGTGTAACATGTTCCAAGGCCTGAATATCCTCCTGTTGTTCCTGTGTAACAGGCTGGAGAACAGAATGGATTCCTCCACTATCTGTGTAATTCGCTTCAGTTGTTAACTCCTTCTGTCAGCTATGTTCAAATAAGATCATCTTTAATTTTTGTAAACTCCAATGGCTACTGGGTCAACCTGATCATCCTTTCGTTATAAGCTAACACCGTCATTGCAGGAATCAGTTGAGGGAACCATATCTGAGCTGCTTCCAATATAACAACATCCTTTCTTCATAGAAGAGGCTAAATCTGTACACACTACTCTAGAATGTGGTCTCTCTGTCCAGCAGCAGCAACACTTTACCAGCCTGCTGTAAAGTTCTCACCCAGGTTAGAGCTGTCTCAGCTCTCTTGCCGAATACAGAGCATTGTTGGAAGATCATTGTCCTTTTCTACTCCATCAGCATAACGGGAGTTGTGGAGAAGTTAAAGTTGGAGAAGATCATAAATGATGTGGCGAGATGATCTCTACCATTCATCTCCCCAGAGCCCACATCGCTCAGATTCCACAGAATTTAGTAAGGTGGAGCGCAAAAACAGCAAGGAGGAGCAAACGTTGATGGGAGTTATATATCAAAGTGAAAGCTGCAATACAAATGCTGGACATGTTATTAAACAGGAAATGAGATATACACATTTGTGAGTACTTCAGTAATAATGTACTGTTTAAATTATATCTAAACTGTGTTAACCCAATTGAATGCTAATGCTGGTAAAAATGGATTTCATGACCAGGTGTGAGATGGTTTACATGAACATTATGTCGAGCACTGAGCTCGAGATCAGGTTATTTAGGAATTGGTGTTGAGTGATCAGAAGAGCTAATTGAAACTTTTGCTGGAAAGGACCTTTTGGGAACAGTGACCACAATGTATTGGTTTTCTTTTATGCAGTTTCAGTACAAGACAATTTTTGTTTTATTTGCAGTAACCGTTATAAATCTGAGTCATGCAAGCCATGAAGGTGTGAGGAGAAAGTGGGGACTACAGATGCTGGAGATCAGATTCGAAGAGTGCGGTGCTGGAAAAGCACAGTCAGGCAGCATACTAAGAGCAGATAAATCGATGTTTCAAGCATAAGCCCTTCATCAGGAATGAAGCTTCTGGGCCAAGGGGGCTGAGAGATAAATGAGAAGGGGGTGCGGCAGGAGGGAGGAGGTAGCTGGGATTTCGATAGGTAGATAAAGGTGGGGTTGAAAGTGATAGGTGACGAAGGGAGACAGAACGCCTCATCTACTGCATCCATGAAACCCAATGTGGTTTTCTCTACATTGGCGAAGCAGGAGGTCTACTTGTGGATCATTTCAGCGAACATCTCTGGGACAGCCACATTGAACAAATCCATCACCTTTAACTCCCCTTCCCACTCTGACAAGGACATGAGGGTCCTGGGCCTGCTCCATCACCAAACCCGAGCCACCAGACGCCTGGAGGAAGAAAGCCTCATCTTCTGTCTTGGGACCCACCATCCACAGGGGATCACAGTGGATTTCCCAATTTCCCCATTTCCCCTAATCCCACCTTATCCCACTCCAAACTTCCAAATCAGCACCGTCTTTTTGAACGTTCCGATGTGTCCACCTTCCTCCCTATCAATCTGATCCACCCTCCTCTCCGACTAGCACTTTCAACCCCACCTTCATCTTCCTATTAGATGAAAGGAGGCAGCTTAGAAAAATGCCAAGTGTTGCAGTAAGCCAGTGGATTCAGAGAAATGTAGGACCCAGCAAAGGATGACCAAGAAACTGGGGAGAAAACCAGAAAGAGAAAAAGCGTACAAATGAAAGAAAAACATAAAGACTGCTAAAAAGCGTCTATCAATGTATGCAAAAAAAAACTAAAAACAAGGTCAAATGTGGAACAGTTGGTATGCGTTCAGGATAATTTATTGCAGAGAACAGAGAAATCGCAGGGAAAAGAAACAGTTTCTTTGTGTCTAACTTCATGGAAGAATGTCCAGAAATTCTTCCAGAAATACTAAGTGACCATGGGACTTGTGTAAGTAAAGTCTAAGACCATTCTTATCAATGTTGAGGTCATCTTTGAAAAGAAAGCTGGATTTAGTATTTATAAATCTGACAGATTGGATGCACATCATACAAAAATTTCAGAGGAAGCAGCAATTGACATGTTGATTGCATTGCGGACTTTCACTTTACTTTCCGATACATTGCCAAAAGGCATTTAGCCAATCTGGATAAGGCAAAGGTTATAAATATTATCCAATAGTTTAAGAAAGGATGAATTTGGAGAATGGTGAACTACAGACCAGTTATCTTGTCATCCGCAGTCATGAATCTGTTGGACTCGATTACAAAGAACATGCTACTAGATATATAGAAGGTAATAACATAACTGGGGAGTGTGAGACTGTACCGATGAAAGGAAAACCAGAAGGGGCAAACATTGTTTTGGAATGGTTTGAAGATGGTTCTTGTGGACATAGGCAATGATGAACCATTGGATAACGTATAGTTGGATATTCATGAGCTTTTTTTGAAGAACTCACACAGCAAGTTCATAAGAAAAATTAAAGCGAGAGGTATTGGGAAGAACATATGCAAATGGAAAAGTAAAAATTAGGTTTACATTCATGTGAATGTAATTGGAATATAGAGGATGTCGTGCACCAGTTGCATCGAGCGTTGGTGAGACTAAACGTGGAATATTGTGTATCGTTCGGAGTCCAAATCTAAGAAAGAATATATTGACTGCAGAGGAACTTTAAAAGGTATTATCCAGATTAATCCGTTAAATGGCAAGATTGTCTGCTGGGGAACCTCAGCCTGTGATCTCGAGTTTCAAAACATGAGAGTTGATTGTAGTAAATCTTAGAAACATCGAAAGAACTGAATAACAGAGGGACATGAAGAAGTACAAGTAGGCGAGATCTGGGAGAATCCCACGATCTTCTACACGGACAAGTCGAACAGAATAATCAGCAAACAGTTAGTGTCCATTAGAAACCAAAGGGGCAATCTGTGTGTCAAGCTGGAGAACATTGCTGGATTGTTACATGAGACCTTCACATCTATTTTACTTGGGAGAAGGAGGAGGCAGGTACAGAATTCAAGAAGATGGACTAGGAAGCTCTTGAACAGATTGATGTAAAATATGAGAAAGGATTTGAGGCTTTGTTCTGTACAAATTTGGACAGATCTCCATGTCTGAATGAGTTGTATCACAGGCGGCTGTTGGGGTCAAAAGAGGAAAGACCCTGACTGAATATTTTAATTAGAATCTGACCAGAGAGGAGGTGCCAGAGAACTGGAGAACTGCTAATACGATTCCACTTCACAGTAAGGGTAGGAGAGATAGACCAGGTAACTATAGACGAGCGAGTATTAGAACACTGTTAAGGAAACTACTCGATAAAAATAGGGAAGGAGAAAATTGAACTCCAACCAGAGTCGCAAAGTTTGATCAGAGATAATCATCATGACTTTATCAGAAAGAAGTCACATCCAATGAATTTGATTGAATTAGTTTGAGGAGGTCGATTGTTTAGTTTTGTAGGAAGGCATTTGACAAATTTCCACCTGGGAAACTGAAAAATGAAGTAAAATCTCACAATATGATGGATAACTTGGCCAGTTACAACGAAAATTGTCTTTGTAGCAGGAGACAGAGGGTGGTGGGAGAAGGCTGTTTGTGTGACTGGCGACCAGTGTCCCCTGGTGTCCCACAGAGATCAGTGCTGTTTCCCTTATTGTTTGTGTTATTCATAACAAAATATAGATCTGAATGTGGAGGGGGCTAGGTGGAGAGTGGGGGAGGTGTGATAAGTAAGTGTATGTTTGACACAAAGATTGGCTGGGTGGTTCGCAGTAAGGAGGAAGGCCTTAAGTTACAGGAAGTTGCAGATGGAATGGTCAGATGGGCACATCAATGGCAGATGGAATGTAATCCTGATCAATATGAGGTGATACACTTTGGGAGATGGAACCAGGCAGGGGAGGACTCAATGAATGGCAGCACACTGGGAAGCTCAGTTCGTGCTTCTCCACACATCCCTGAATGTGACTGGACAGGTTAATGCTTAAAAATGTGTTGCTGGGAAAGCGCAGCAGGTCAGGCAGCATTAAAGGAGCAGGAAAATCGATGTTTCGGGCAGATTCCTGAAGAAGGCTTATGCCCGAAACGTTGATTCTGCTGCTCCTTTGATGCTGCCTGACCTGCTGCGCTTTTCCAGCAACACATTTTTTAAGCTCTGATCTCCAGCATCTGCATTCCTCACATTCTCCTGGACAGGTTAATGGACTAGTTAAGAATTGGACCTTGGGTGTAGCGATTCCTGATCAGGGTGTAGATTATAAGAGCAATACGGACTTTGGTTCGGCCAAAATGGAGGACTGTATGTAGCTCCGGGAACCACATTCCAGGAAAGATGTGATTGTACTAGAGAGGGTGCAGAGGTGATTCACCAGGATGTTCCCTGGGATGGAGCATACCAGCTATGGAGAGAGGCTGGGTAAGCTCGGGGTGTTTACTTTGGAGCAGAGGAGGCTGAGGGGTCAGTGATTCAGAAGGCTAAGATTATAAGCGACATGGACAGGGTGGATAGACAGCAGCTGTTCCTTTTAGTCAGAGGATCAAGAACAAAGGACCACACTTTTAAAGTGAAGAGTTTGAGGTTCAGAGATGATTTAAACATTTTTTCACCTCAAGGTGAGGGGTTCTGGGATTACTTCCTGAGAGGGGAATGATCACTTCACAATCGTTTAAAAAGTACTTGGACGAGTAATTGGAAGTGTCATAACATTTCAGGCTATGGGCCTGGTGTCGGAAAGTGGGACTAGTAAGATCGTGCTGTATTTCTGTTGGCACAGGGTCTATGCCCCTGTGAGTGTATAGTGTGGAAGGTCAATTATTGAGCAGTTTCAGGCAGGAATTGATGCATTTCTGAAGAGTTATATTCATAAGGGGTATAAGAGTGAACTGTATTAGCTTGTTAAATTATGTCAATGTGAGAAAAATGAGAAAACAAGTGCAGTTTCCTTACAGTTTGAAACCAGAGAATGGAGAATGGGAACAGGGAAATGGCAGAACTATGAAGCCACTACTTCAGTTCTGTCTTCACAAAACTTTCTAACAATACAAGGAAAACCAAGTCAGGTGTGGGGAAAATGATAGAGTACATGGGACAAGAAACATAGTAAGTAAATAGTTTAGCAGAAATTATTGTGGCTGAAAGTAATGGTCATAGACAGCACTAACATAGATTTATGAAATGGGAATTAAGTTTGAGAAACAAACTGGGAGACAAATGAAAGAGAAGCAATGGATGTAAAACATTTTGATTATTAGAAAAATGTTGGTAAAGCTCCGAGTCCAATTTGCAAAATCAAATCTGAGTGGATTGGGGCTAATATATGGAGGCAAAATCCCTGCTGGTTAGATTCATACCTGACAGTAGGAAGGTGGTCGTAGTTGATGAAGGTCAGTCAACTCAGCTCCAAATCTGCAGGAGACCCTCGAGCAGTGACCGAAAACTTCATCAGGGCTGCTTCATCAATGACCTTCCTTCCATTTTAAGGTCAGAAGTGCCAATGATTGTACAATGTTCTGCAACGTTTGTGGCTCCTCAGATACTGAAGCAGTCCATGTTCAAACGCGACAAGTTCTGGAGAGTATCCAGGCTGACAAGTGGCAAGTAATATTCAGCCCACATGAATGCCAGACCATGATCATCACCAATAAAATACAATCTAACCTGCCCCTTGGCATTCAATGGTGTTACTGTCACTGAAACCCCCCAGTATCAGATTAGGTGGGTAATCATTGCTCAGAAACTCACTGGTCTCGCCACATGAGCACAGTAACTATAAGAGCAGCTCCGAGGCTCGGAATACTGCGGCGAGTAACTCACATATTGATTTCCATCATCGACAATGCATAAGTCAGAAGTGTAATAGGAGACTCCCAATTTGCCTGGATGAGTGCAGCCCCAACAACACTCAAGAAGCTTTATACCATCCAGGACAAAGCAACCAGTTTGACTGTCCCTTCATCCACAATGCTCCACCATCAACGCTCAGCAGCAGCAGCAGCAGCAGTGTTTTACTATCTATATGCTGCAATGAAATGATTCACCAAAGATCCTCAGATACCATCTTCCCAACTCACGACCACGTCTACCTAGAAGGACAAGGGCTGCAGATGTATGGAAATACCATCATCTTCAGGTTCCCTCCAAGCCATTCATCTTCCTGACTTGGAAAATTATCACCGCTCCTTCACAGTCACTGGGTCAGAATCTTGGGATTCCCTCCCTAATGGCATTGGTGGTCAACCACAGCAGGTGGACTGCAACATTCAACAAGGCAGCTTACCATCACCTTCTCAAGGGAAACTAGGGACAGGCAATAAATACTGGCCCAGCCAGTGACACCGAGATTCACGAAATATATAAATAGAAATTAACAGAGAAAGGTTGCTGAGGTGTCGCAGGGATCAGTGTTTGGGGCCCAGCTGTCCACAATGCCCTTTAAACATTTGGTTGCTGGAATCAGATACAATATATCCCAGCCTGCTGACAGCACTAACGGATGTGGGATTGTGAGTGGGTGAGGAGGATATAAAAAAGCACCGAGAAGACTAAGACAAGTGGAGTGAAAGGGAAAATACGTGACAGAGGGAGAACAATGTGGATAGAGGTGACGGTGTGCCCTTTGGTGGAAACGATAAATTGGCAGCCTACCATTTGAAAGGAATTGGTGGAAACATGTTGATCTACAAAGGGACGTATGCTCCTTTTTGTTGTTTCCTTCTGCATAAACCTCTGAGGCCCCTGCAGCGCAGTGAGTTCTGCAACCAGAAGTCAATACTGGGCATGGTATTGGCACGCTGCCCAGTGTACACAGACCCACCAAGTGGGGAGCTATAACACAGAAAAGGATCTGCATCTCCTTGTACACCAGTCGCTGAAAGTAATATTACAGAAACAGTAAGCAGTGAGGAAGATAAATGGTGTGGCGACCTTCATTTCAGGGGGATGAGTCCAGGAGAAAAGGTGTTTTACTGCAGCTGTACAGGGCCTTGGTGAGATATCATCTCGAACATTGTGCAGTATTGTGTGCAGTTTTGGTCTCCGTACCTAATGAAGGACAAACCTGACATTGAGGGAAAGCAGTGAAGGATGACCAGACTGATCTTTGGGATGACAGGCTTGTTGTGGGAGCAGAGTTCAGGGCGACTGGGACTGCATTGCGTGGGGTTTAGGAAAATAGTGGAGATCTCAGTGAAATATACAAAACTCTGACAGGATGAGACAGACTGGGAGCAGGGATGATAATTCCCCTGGCTGGGACGTCGAAAACAAGGCCACAGTATTAGGTACAGGCAGGTCACTCTGCATTGAGATGAGAATAAATGTCAGCTCTCACTGACTGGGGAACCTGGGGAATTCGGTCGCACCTGGAAACCAAGACACTGATTATAAATAAGGATTTTGAGACAGTAAAGGGATGGTGGGAGAGCAGGAGTACGGTGTGGAAATGAAGGGCCAACCATCATTTCATCGAGTTGGGTGGCAAACTCGATGGACCAAACGTACTACTGCACCGCCTATTTTATACTTTCCCAAGGTTACTCACATTAACGGATATGTGTGTCGTGTGGGCAAGTGCATTGCGGAGATTTGTTCCGTGAACTAGAATGGGGGAGGCTCAATGTGCTGTATGACCGACTCCCTTCCCGCTGTTTCTGTGCAGTCTGTGGGAAAGCTCGGTAAATGCTGTCACAAGCTCTCAGATGTTAGGAAGGGGGTCTCTGCAGGGTCGACAGGACTGTGTTCCCATTCCCTTTTCCGACACTGATGCTGAAGCCGGGTGTTCTGTCCGGTTTCGTCCTTTCAGACCTCGGAGTAGTTTGATACAAATGAGTGCCCTTGCTTGGCCGTTTCAGAGACCATTGAAATGTTTATCACATGTCAGGGTCTTTGGAGTCAGTTTAAGGCCAGCCCAGGAAATCACGGGAGATTCACTTCCTAAAAGTATATTGGAGAAGGAAATTCTGTTTACAATCCATATTAGTTTCAAGGTCACTGTTACTGACACCAGATTTTAGATCTCGATATTTTATTAATTGTCTTTAATTTCCACCCGCTGCCAGATCATTAGCCTGGTCTGGATTAGTAATCCAGTGACATTTCCACAACAGCACCATCTCCACATGGGGACCTGTCAAAAACCACACTGAGCAAGTTATTTCTGTGCTGCTTGTCAGCTCTGTCAAAAAGAACTCCCACCAATTTGACTGTCGTGATGGGAATGAGGAGGTGGTAATTGGTCAGATTGTAATTATTCCCGTTTTAGGGGACCGGACTTAGCTGAGTAATTTTCCACATTGCCAGGGAGATGTCAGAGTTGGAGCTGGAATGAAAAAGCTTCCTCAGGGACACGGCTTGTTGTGTAGCACAAGTCTTCAGTCCCATTGCAGGAATGGGGTCAGGACCAATTGCCTTTGTCGTATCTACTGTGTTCACCTGTTTCTTCATGTCACGTGCAGCAAATCAAATTGGTTGAAGATTGGCATCTGTGATTTTGTGGGCATCATGATGAGGGTGAGGTGACTCAACACTTCTGGCAGAAGATGGTGCAGATAAAACATCCTTCCCTTTTACACTGATGTGCAGGTCTGTTCCATTATTTAGGATGGGGAATGTTTGTGGAGCCCTCTCCTCCAGTCATTTGTTTAATCGTCCATCATCATTTATGACTGAATGTTAAAGGACTGAAGAGCTTCGATCAGATCTGTTGGTCAAGTCTGGTAGCTTTAATGAGTTAGCATCAGGTTAAAGTTCATGTGATTCTGACTCTGACATGTTCACCCACACTCGTCACTGAGCCATAGATGGTGTTCATGGTAATGGCAGACTGAGGTGTTACCCTGGCAAAAAGTTACAGGTTGTGGTTTAATGCATGTCTGCTTCTCCTGCTGCTGTGGTCTACAGCACTACATGAATACGCGGTTTCGAGCTGCAATACCTGCAATGCAATTCTACTATCTGTTCTCCAATTCTCACTGAGACCCATTCACCCATCAGCCCTGCACTCAGTGACCTAACCTGGTTTCCGATGTGGAAATACTTCCATTTTCAAAATCTCATTCTGCTGAGGGTCTGTCTCCCCGGGTCTTGCTTCCGATCTGACACATTCCGCAAAAGCATTTAACTGATCTTAATTCAAATGTTTAATTCACCTGAATCTTTTTCCTTGAGAAACACCATCTTCTGTGTTTAAAGTGAATGTGTTTCCTCTGCTTCTTTCCCTGACCACGACTAAGAGTTCTGTAGGTTCAGTGATGCCAGCCTTATGTAGTTTCAGATCCAATGAATTCTCTGGATTCTCAATCATCTTCACCACATTGTATGTTTTCTCTTTTGGTTTGATGCCTTATCACTCATGGCTGCCTTGTCCTCCCATGACTATGTTTCATCTTCTTGGGGCTGCATTTCTGGTATTGTCTTCCTAATTATCCCCAGAAACCCCTCCCATTGCTGCTACATGGTCTTTTCTGCTCAGCTCCCCTTCCAATTAACTCTGGCCAGCTTTCGCCCGCATGTCTTTGTAGTTACATTGCTTAATTATAACCACATTACATCTTGATGAGAGCATTACATATAAATTGAACGAAGGAGTTCTGAGAGATGGGACACGAAGAATAATTGGTGGATTTCTTAACTAGATACAAAGGGAGAACGAGAGAGAGGATATAGGTATGGAGATGTGGAAAATGAGAAAACTACATTATTGAAAGAAGTAGATGAACATCCCCCAATGTTTTGGCAATGCCTGTGTGCTGTGGTCCTTTGTACAGTGCATGTGCAACAGAGTAATACGTTCAAATGCTGAGTCTGATGCCAGAATATTTATCTCCAATAATATGACAGACACTAGCTTTGGAAAAAACCCAACAGGCCAATTTATTGAAGTCCCGCTAGAAAGGGGATTAACTGAAATAAGTTGGGACACTAGAATCAAGAATTTGGAGCACACATCCTGGTAAGAATGAGATATTAGAGTTGGGAATCCCAGGAAAGGAGGGAACGTTGTGAGGATCAAATCATGTTTTAATGTTTTATCAATTTTATAATTCATATGCATCATTTTTTGTAAACTGTGTCTCTGTTGTTCATTTACAATGTATTGTATACGTGTGAAAAATACTACTTATCTGCACACACACATTGATTAAACTGTGTATAAAAAATCACTTTTCCACCATTGAAACTGACCTATTGTCGTGTTACGAGGATACATGAACACCAACTGGCCACCAAAAGAAATGACCCACTATCACTATGTTACATGCACAGAGACAAAGAAGGGCACCACTTTGACTGGGACAAAGCACACACACATGCTAAGACACGCAAGGACCTTCTTAGAGGAATGGCATTCAAACCAGAAGTCCATTAATAAATGCATCAATTTAGATCCTGTCTACATTCTCTTGTTAAAATAACTGGAAATGACATCACCCTCCTTAAGAAACCAAGATCTATAAATAGAGAGGCGGGACATACCACCAGAGCTTCAGCGGAGACTCTCACTGATGATGTCACCTAGTCATGGTGACGAAACTTCTGAAAACAAACCTGCAAGCTCAGCGAGCTAACTTGCACAAATATGAATTCTTATTTTTTGTTTATTAGTGGAATTTAGGAGTTCTCTGTCGCTCACATTTTAACAGATTATGATGTGAGATGAGCTTTTATGGGGATTCAACATTGATGTCATAACAGTTTGGGGCCTTGCTGTATGGGATTTGGACAGATTTGAACAGATTTGGGGTACAAAAGATCCCAGCAAATTCCAACTCATTGCAATTAGTGACTTTGATCTTCAAATAAAACCAGTGGAAAAAATCGTTTATTTTTGTTAATTGTGGTTGGTTACATTAAAAGTGAGGGAAATGGCTTTTAACATTACTAAAGAGGTTCCTAAATTTTCCAAGGAAGTTTAGAAAGACAGAAGGAGGACATTTTTTAGAATTAGCAAATAGCTTGGAATTGGGTTTAACCAGGGAGAAAAGGGAAGCTGAAATTGTAATGGAGTTGGTCAAGCACTTTGATGCATCAGTGAAATAGGCAACTGCAGTAGAGTTATAAAAACTTAAATTGCAAATGTGGCATCTGGAGTTAGAAGATAAATAAAGGGATGGAAACAAAGAGAGAAGGAAGAAAAAGAGAGGAAAAAGAAAGAGAGAGAGGATTTGAAGTTCAGAAGTTGGGAATTAGACATGAAAGTTAAATTAACAGGATGGAGATGAAGGGAGAACATAGGGATGTATAAAACTATGTTAATAACTTGCCATATTTCGGTGGAAAAAAATGTCAAAACCTTTTATATTTCATGTGAAACAAGGGCTAGGCAGATGACGTGTCCAGTGAACTTGTGGGTAATGCTAGTTCAGACTAAGCTGGTGGGCACAGCTGGTGAGGCATGTGCAGCGCTGTCAGATGGGGGGTCAAGAGATTATCAAGATGTCAATTGGCTATTTTGATTGGCTATGAAATGGTACTAGAAGCATATAGACAGAAGTTCAGAAAAATAGAGACGGAACCAGGTCAGACTTATATTGAGATTGAAAGAATTAACCAGTCATTTTGACAGGTGGGTACTGGCCTTAAAAATGGATAAGACCCGTGAGGCTTGAAGGGAAATTAATCTGCTGGAGAATTTAAAAGACTCACTTCCAGAGATAGTAATAATCCATGTGAATGTACAGAAAGTTCCAGAATTGAGAAGCGTGGCAGAAATGGCAGGTAAATATGCATTGTGGCATGTGATGAAATTTAGATTCTGGCAGGAATTTCATCCTGTGAGGGATAGAAATTGGGAGAAGGGACGATCACACATTACAAAGCGAACAGTAGTGCACAATAGTTTACCACAGGTGAAAAAAAGAGCCCAAGGGGGTTGAAAGTTGGTGAAAGGCCTCAGGTGTTCTCACTAATAAGGGAGTGGAACTCATAAAATTACAGTGCTGGTGGTTTAAGAAGGGCACAGGGAAAAGGTTGTTTTCACTGCAGTAAGCTGGGACACACCGTGTTGGACGTTGAAGGAAGACACCTTGGGGAAAGATGTGGTAGAAGAGGCTAAGCCCAGTGGCATTAGTGAAACTGGTAAAGGAGACCCTAAGTGGAGCCGAGGAGCTGCAGCAAAGTGAACAGCCGAGGCAAGGGCTGGTATGGAGGCAGTGCCTGATCTCTGGGTATGGAGGCAGTGCCTGATCTCTCTAAAGAATTCACTTCTGTAGATAAAGTTTCCTCAGAAAGAACAGGGGGAGAAGGACAAGAAGTTATAATTTTGTGAGATATGGGATCTGCTCAGTCTCTAATAGTTGAGAAGTGAGACGCTAGAAAAGCACAACAGATCAGGCAGCATCCGAACAGCAGGACAATCGAATCTCAGGCAGAAACCCATCGTCAGGAACATGGTGGGGGGACAATGGGGCTGAAAGATAAATACGAGGGTAGAAGCTGAGCTGGTGGGAGGGTCACTGAGAAGGCAATAAGAAAATGTAGGTGGGAGTGATAGTGATATGTCGGAGAGTCGGGTGGCGTCGATAGGTGGAAAGGAAGATGGCTCCTTAGGGCAGGTCAAGAGGGCAGTGCTAGGTTGAACGGTTTGATATGGGAGAGGTTGGTGGAGGGGAGATTTGGAATTTGGCGAAGTTAACGTTGATGCTATACAATTTGAGGGTTCCAGCTGTCCTGCCAACGATAGGAATCCTATCACCCTCCTCTCCGACCTACCACCATCACACCCCACTTGCATCTACCTATCGCTTTCCAAGCCCCCTTCCACTCAGCTCCACCCCCAACCCTCCCATTTATTTCTCAACCTCCTTCCCCCTCCTTTACCCCCCTTTCCTGATGAAGGATTTATGCCTGCAACGTAACGCTCCTGCCCCTCGGATGCTGCCGACGTGCTGTGCTTTTCCAGACCCACACTTTTCAACTCTAATCTCCAGCATCTGCAGCCCTCACTTTCTCTCATCCTCTAATAGTAAGAGATGAAAGTTTGTTTCACTCTTTCTGGCATGTTAATCAGGAGCGTGATAATTTGTAGAATGGGGACAGAAATTAAGGATTCCCTTGTGCAACATCAGGGTGGAATGCAAATCAAGATTAGGGAAGTAACAGTGACAGTGAGTAACAGAGTGTCAGTTCCAGGAATACAGTTTGTTCTTGGGAACGATTTAGCAGGAGGCGACGTGGGAGAGGCACCCGTTGTGGTGGAGAAGCCAAAGGAAGACGAGGGAATTTGGGAGTTAAAAGAAAATTACCCAGGATTTTTTCCAGACTGTATAGTAACAAGATCCCACTGTCATAAGTTACAGCAGGAAGGAAAAACGAACGAAAAAGACAAATGAATTGATGCTCAGTGAACTGACACAGTGTTTGATGTAACAGTGCAGGAAAACCCTGAACAGGCAGAGGTGTTTGGTCCCGAAAGGCTAATAGACTTACAACAGATACACACACACACACACAGAAAAGGAATCAGAATATATTGTTGAACGTTATTAACTTAAAGATAGAATCATAAAATTAAAATGGAGACCCCGATAGGTTATTGCAGAAGGGAAATGGGCCGAAGTGCACCAGATTATGTTAGCAGGAACGTACAGTGTTACGGGTAGCTCATAAACTAACTGCAGGCGGTCACCAAGGTGTACAGAAGACTCAGGCTAAGGTACAGAAGCATTTTTAGTGGCCTGGAATGCACAAGGACGCTGTTAATTTTTGTTATACGTGAAATACATACCAAATGGCAGGTAAGTAACAGGCAGTAATAAAACCAGCACCTTTCTTGCCAATTCCTGCATTGGAAGAACCTTGCACGTGGGTTATGATTAATTGTGAAGCTGCCCTTTCTAAAGTAAAAGTGGAAACCAATATTTGCTGACCATAATGGATGTGTCTACCAGATTTCCAGAGGCAATTCCATTATTGGAGTGTCAAGGCAAAAAGGGAGGTGGAGGAGTTGGTACCTTTCTTTACTCACTGTGTACTGCCCAGGGAGATTCAGTCAGACCAAGGGTCTCATTTTACCGCTCAGCTGTTTAAGGAAGTCATGGATGGCTTAGGCATACAGCACTTCAAATCAAGGGCGTCCCATCCTGAATCCCAGGGAGCCTTGGAAAGTTAGCATCAGACGCTGAAGACTATGTTAACAGCGTACTGTCAGGGTTGGCCAAATTATTGGGATAAAGGTGCCCCATTAAATTGTTTGCCATTAGAGATGCCCCAAATAAATCTACTCACTTTACTTCCTTTGAGTTACTATTCGTACATGAAGTGAGAGGTCCTTTGAAATTAATTAAATATAAATTGACAGGACCGAAGTCGTAAATGTCACACCTGGATTATGTGTATGAGGTGAAGGCGAGAGTAGATGGAGTAGGTGAGTTTGCTAAACAGTATCTGAAGAGCACAGCATAGAGTGAAGCAGGTGGCAGATAAAAAACACTGAAACTTTGAAGATTTCCCGTGGGGATCACGTATTAGTATTGCCACCAGTGGTAAGAACTCTCTTCAAAGCCAGGTTTAGTGGCCCCTTTCAAATTAAAAAAAAATGTGGAGTCAGTTAAACTATCTCGTAAAGATATCAGAGATGACAAAAAAAGCTTTATCGAGTATTTCATATGGATGAATAATGCACCAGCCACATTTAAGACTCAGAAACAGGGTTGTGGCCATATGAACAAATGGTGCAGCTTATCTTTATGATGTAGTGATCTTCAGCAAGTGATTGAAAGCTCACATGTTACAGTTGCCAGAGCATGTTGAACGATTACAAGAAGCAAACTTGGTAATAAACTTAAAGAAAACAGAATTCGCGAAGTTAGAGGTGACGTTCTTGGGACATTACATTGGACATGGAAGGTTGATCCCATGGAACACAAAGACGAAGGGCTTTGAGGAATTTCCACGACCATCTCGAAGAAAGAGGTGCTTCGATTTTTGGAACTGAGTGGATTCTATCGGAAGTTTGTTCCAAACTTCTGCAGCGTATTGGCACCACTGATGGAGTTATTAAAGAAGGAAACAGAATTGTGGTGGACAGAACAATGCCAGGAGGCATTTGAGAACTTTAAAGCAGGATTAATCACCACACCAGCTTCAGCTACACCAAATATTCTGAAACCCTTTGAAAATTGTGTTTGATGCTCGGGATATAGTGTTCGGAGATGTATTGATACAGAAAGAGGATGATGGCATTGAATGGCTAATTGGCTACTTGTCGAAAAAACGCAATATCCACCAAAAAAAAATACAAAATCTCCATTATCGAACAAGAATGATTAAGTTTCGCACTGGCCTGACAGTATTTTAATGTGTATATGACAAACAAATTGTCGGAGATGGCTGTGGACAACGACAAATCTCTCGCATTTTTTGGAATATTTAAAGACCAGAATATTAGAATATCTAATTGGAATCCTATCTTACCGACTTTAAACTCACAAAATGTACATACTGTGGCTCCTACAATGTGATATCAGATGTGTTTTCGCGGATTTAAAGGAAAGTAGTGTAGATAAGATTTGACTTATAATTGGGATGAAGAATTAGAGGAAAAGAAATGTAGTCATCTTTTCATTCTCCTGGTTCATTTTATTTTCTGAAGCGGGAAGATAACAGACAATAGACAATAGACAATAGGTGCAGGAGTAGGCCATTAGCCCTTTGAGCCTGCACCGCCATTCAATATAATCATGGCTGATCATTCCTAATCAGTAACCTGTTCCTGCCTTATCTCCATAACCCTTGATTCCACTGTCTTTGAGAGCTCTATCCAACTCTTTCTTAAATGAATACAGAGACTGGGCCTCCACTGCCCTCTGGGGCAGAGCATTCCACACAGCCACCACTCTCTGGGTGAAGAAGTTTCTCCTCATCTCTGTCCTAAATGGTCTACTCTGTATTTTTAAGCTGTGTCCTCTGGTTCGGCACTCACCCATCAGTGGAAACATGTTTCCTGCCTCCAGAGTGTCCAATCCTTTAATAATCTTATACGTCTCAATCAGATCCCCTCTCAGTCTTCTAAACTCAACAGTATACAAGCCCAGTCGCTTCAATCTTTCAGTGTAAGGTAATCCCGCCATTCCAAGAATTGACCTCGTGAACCTACGCTGCACTCCCTCAACAGCCAGAATGTCTTTCCTCAAATTTGGAGACCAGAACTGCACACAGTACTCCAGGTGTGGTCTCACCAGGGCCCTGTACAGTTGCAGAAGCACCTCTTTGCTTCTATACTCAATTCCTCTTGTTATGAAGGCCAGCATGCTATTAGCCTTCTTCACTACCTGCTGTACCTGCATGCTTGCCTTCATTGACTGGTGTACAAGAACACCCAGATCTCTCTGTACTGCCCTTTTACCTAAATTGATTCCATTGGGGTAGTAATCTGCCTTCCCGTTCTTGCCACCAAAGTGGATAACCATACATTTATCCACACTAAACTGCATCTGCCATGCATCTGACCACTCACCTAACTTGTCCAGGTCACCCTGTAATCTCCTAAAATCCTCATCACATTTCACTCTGCCACCCAGCTTTGTATCATCAGCAAATTTGCTAATGTCATTACTCATGCCATCTTCTATTTCATTAACATATATTGTAAAAAGCTGCGGTCCCAGCACGGATCCCTGCGGTACCCCACTGGTGACTGCCTGCCATTCCGAAATGGAGCCGTTTATCACTACCCTTTATTTCCTATCAGCCAACTAATTTTCAATCCAATCTAGTACTTTGCCCCCAACACCATGCGCCCTAATTTTACTCACTAACCTCCTGTGTGGGACTTTATCAAAAGCTTTCTGAAAGTCCAGGTACACTACATCTACTGGATCTTCCTCGTCCATCTTCAGAGTTACATCCTCAAAAAATTCAAGAAGATTAGTCAAGCATGATTTCCTCTTCATAAATCAATGCTGACTCTGTCCTATCCTGTTACTACTATCCAGATGTGCCGTAATTTCATCCTTTATAATAGACTCCAGCATATTTCCCACCACTGAGGTCAGACTATCTGGTCTATAATTTCCTGCTTTCTATCTCCCACCTTTCTTAAAAAGTGGTGTAACATTAGCCACCCTCCAATCCTCAGGAACCGACCCCAAATCTATCGAACTCTGGAAACTAATCACCAACGCATCCACGATTTCCCGAGCCACCTCCTTCAGTACCCTGTAATGCAGACCATCAGGCCCTGGAGACTTATCAACCTTCAGACCTACCAGTCTCTCCAACACCAAATCCTGGCAAATATAAATTCCCTTAAGTTCAGGTCCTTCAGCCACTGTTACCTCAGGGAGAATGCTTGTGTCTTCCCCAGTGAACACAGATCTGAAGTACCTATTTAATTCCTCTGCCATTTCTTTGTTCCCGGTAATATATTCCGCTGTTTCTGTCTTCAAGGGCCCAATTTTAGTCCTAACCATTTTTTTGCCTTGCACATACCTAAAAAGCTTTTACTATCCTCCTTTTATATTATTGGCCAGTTTACATTCGTACCTCATTTATGAAGCCAAAAACATGCATGGGCGCTTTCAGACAGATTGGCTTTTGTTGAATAGAAATTAAAGCCACAGATGCCAGCTAAAGGTCACACTGTTCCACATGTCACCATTAGCTGAGAAATGGATACCTGAGGTTTGGTTGCTGTTTTGACAGCCATTCAAATGCAACCATGAGTTTAAATAACGCTTCTGTTGGTTTCAGGATACCAGAAACCAACAGAATTTGAATATTATTGTTTGGACACCTGGACAGCAATCAAATTATGAGAATTATTTTATCATGGGGAGTATATAAACCCAGCATTTTAAACACTGGAGGGAGAGCTGCTGCCATCCAACAGTCGAGCAACTGCTGAAGAACAGGAGTGCAAACTGGCTATCTCAAACACTCTCCATCAAAGACACATGTTCATGTAAACCTACTTGCAATAAAAAAAATGACCCAAGGAGATCATCAGCTGAAAGAGTGAACACAGGGGGAAGATAGAGACTGTATGGTATTGAGATTTTAATGTTTCATATGTGGGTTTTTGGAACAGCATATTTTTACAGAGTTGGAGTCAGATAGTAAGTAGCTAAGAAAAGAGGGGCTTGTATTTGTGAATAGTTGTTGTTTAGTGTTCACTATTAAAGTTAAGAAACTAACTTGATAATTTTTGTTTAAATAATGGAATGTAGGAGTTCTGTGTCGTTCATATTTTAACAGATTACAAGGTGAGGCGAGCTTTTCTGGGTGTTTGGGTTTAATTAACAGAGGGGTTCGAGTCCACTTTGTAAATGTCCATCCACGCTAACCCCATCTCCCTGCAGTTGGCCCATATCCTTCTAGTCCTTTCCTATCCACATATTTATCCAAATGTTTTTGAAATGTTGTTAATGTACCCCCCTCAACCACATCTGCTGGCAACTCATCCACGTACCAGCCCTCTGTATAAAGAAGTGGCCCCTCAGGTTCCCTTTTATTCCTTCCCCTTTAACCTTAAACTGATCCCCTCTAATCCTCGATTCTCTACACCTTGGAAAACGACTGAGAGCATTAACCCTATCCATACCTCTCGTGATTTTATACAGCTCTATAAGGACTCCCTCAGTCTCTTACATGCTAAAGAAAAGGTCCTAGCTTGTCCAACCTCTCCCTATAACTCAGACCATTGGGTCCTGGCAACGTCTTTGTAAATTTCTTCTGCACTCTTTCTAATTTAATAACATCCTCCCCATAACAAGGTGACAAAACTGAACACAATACTTCAGTGCGGCCTTACCAAAGTCCTGTGTAACTGCAACATAAGGTACCAACTTCTGTACTCCATGTCCTGCCTGATGAAGGCCAGTGTGCCAAAAACCTTCTTCACTGCCCTGTCTACCTGTGACTCCACTCTTAGAGAACCGTGCACCTGAACACCAAGGTCCCTCTGCCCACTGCACCCCTTCAGACCATCCCATTCACCATGAAACTCCTACCTTGATCTGAGTTTCACTTCTATATTAAACTCCATTTGCCATTTTTCAGCCCATTTCCCACCTGATTAAGATCCTGCTGCAATTTATGATAAAGTTCCTCACTGATCATGCTCCCAATTACTTTAGTGTCATCTGCAAACTTACTAATCATACCTTGTACATTCTCAACCAAATCATAGATAACAAACAGCAATGGACCAAGCCTCCGGTCTGACAAGCATCCTTCGACTAAATCCTCTGCTTCCTCCCAACAAGCCAACTGTGTATCCGATTGACCAGTTCCCCCCGCATTCTACGAGATGTAACCTTCCTAAGCAGCCTGCTATGTGGAACCTTATCAAAGGCCTTACTGAAATCCATAGCGACTACGTCTATCACTCTGCCCTGATCAAACGTCCTGGTAACTTCATCAAAGGACTGTAAGAAATTTGGGAAGCATGATCTCCCACTCACAAGTCTGTGCTGACTGCTCCGAATCAAACCCTGTGTATAAAATGGGTACAGTCAATGGTGTGCTGTCCTTCATTGTAAGATGATTCGAGTACATAAGTAAAGCCATCTTCCAGTTGTTGTAGAGCCTTTCTGAGAGAGCATTTGGGACACTCTGTACAGATTTGATCTCCTTTGTAAGGAATGATTCCCTTACCAGAGACACGGGTGATGGTAACATGAGGATAGAGTGAATAAGCTGAGTGTTTAATCTGTAGAGCTGTAAGAGACGAAGAAATGGTGATGCTGAAACACGAGGAGTGGCAGCGATCTCTTATTTCCAAAAGAGACATTGACAGGGAGAGAAATTCCATACTTTACCCAGGATTGATTGGTTTCATTTATTGTCACGTGTACCTCAGTTCAGGGAAACACTTTGTTTATGAGCAGTGGAGGCAGATCATAGTAAGCATGGCCAGACAGATCATAGTATGGAAATAGACTTGGACAGAGTAAGGCATACAGGTTACACTGCACAGGACATGCACTAGACAAGGTCAACATGAACAAGATCACCATTATTTGAACTTAAAGAGTCCATTCATCAGTCTAACTTGACTTTCCTAATAGTTTATATGCCTAAATTAACTATCCCCATGTTATTGTGCAGTCGGCAAGTGAACCCTGCACTGAACGTCAGGTTGCTCACAATCCCCAACAGCAGCCACAATACCTTCCATCTGAAACAGGTAGCCATTCTCACCCACTTCCGCCCTACATAGAGAACACCAGGCTGTCTTCTTGGAGAAGGAAGATGCCTTCTTGAGACTTCACACAAGACAAATGGCTTCCCTGCTCACCACTAGAAAACCACGTTAAAGTCCCACATGTGTATCATAAGGAACAGAGCCAAGAGGAACAACGTGGAACAGTCTGTCTGTGCAGCCTCTGGCTCATTTGTTCATCAGGTTAGAACATCAATTAGGAGACAGTGAGGACTGCCGATGCTGGAGATCAGAGTAGAGCATCAATTGCTGTAAAAGCACAGCGGTTCAGGCGGCATCCGAGGACCAGGAGAATCGACGTTTTGGGCATAAGACATTCATCAGGAATCAGCAAAAATTACCTCATTCTGCCCCCGTGTAAGTGCATTGAGGTGGGAATGACCTCCAGCTGTTCCTGTGTAAGTGACTCAAGGGAGTGATTGGCTTCGACCTCGTCCGATTGAACAGGGCCAAGGGCATGACTGGCTACCCCTGGTTCCTGTCTGACAGCTCATTGTACTGACTAGTGTGACAATGCTGCAGCTTTAAGAGGTTATTTTATCCTGGTTTCTTTGAAGAGAGAGATTGAACGATCGTTACCAAGCTGGCTAGATAAGACCACTTGAGTAACAGCTAGGGAGGCCTTGTGTTTATTTTAATGTAACCTGAATGGGTGTGGCCAGCTCTCACAGATTAGGATCTCTTGGTTTTGGTTTCTCGGCAACATCAGAAACTATTGGGATCTCCACAGAATTGGAAGCTTCAGTGAATGTTTCCTTGCTGCTACCCTCTCTAAAATTTCTCTTGATGCTGTTTTTAATTCCTGGATTGGAGAAACGTTTGTGACATTCTGTGTCTGAATATTTCTTTTTGCCAAGGGCTGTGCTTATGGGAGTTTTCTATATTGGAGCAATACATTAGTAATAGTTCCTGGATCTCGTATTCTGTTAACTTGTCCAATTGAATTACGTTATTCTAAATTCCTCTTTCTTTGGTTTCATTTTCTCTTTCGTGTTTAAGTAGATGGTGTTTTGCTTCACACAGAGTAGTTTGATCAGTCTCATTGCATCTGGAACAGACACCTTACATTTCCTTTAAAATAAGAAAACATTAGAATCTACGCTACCGCCTTCTAATATTTTCGAGGGGCTCTGGTGTGGCCCATCACACTAAACTCCTTCTTTTCCTGAGTGATAGGCTGGAGGCACTGAATGGGCTGTCCCTGTTCATCTCCAATAATGTCAATGGGCTGAATGACTTCCTCATATTCCTGTGAAACCAGCGTGAGGTGCTGAATGAACTCTTGTTTTACTGTGGCAATGTGCAGTGTCAGGCAGTGCTGTAACATGAATGTTACGGACACTTTAACAGCACAAGCCTGAGTGGAGACTGGATCCTGCTACACACGGACACAGACCAGTTCAGGAGCTGACGGGGGACAAAACATTCTGAACATTGTGGAATCTTCAGCGACCATCCCCACTTCTGATCTTGTGGTGGGGAGGGTGGGGGCGGAGAGACATTGATGAAGCAGCTGAAGATGTTTGTGAAGGGGAAGCTACCCTGAGGATCTCGCACAGAGGTAACCCAGGACGGAGATGATGAACATCTTCCTTTGTGCCATGTTTGACCCCAAACACTGGAGAGGTTACTCTGATTCCCATTAAGTTCAGTTTTGTTAAGCTCCTTTATGTCAACAGAAGTCAACCACTGCCTTGATATGGGGGACAGTCATTTTTAACTGAACCCTTGTGACAACCTCTTTTGTTCACATCAATAGGCCATGGTATAGGAGCAGCAAGTGTTTTCTTCAAACAGGTAGTAATGAATTTCAGGATTTCCCTCCTCAAGGATGTTCGGGGAGCTAGATGACTGAACGTATTTGAAGAGGAGGTAGTTGGAAATTGACCTGTCAGGGAGTTGAGGGCTATGAAGAATTGGATATGAAAGTGGATTTGAGACGAAGAGCATATCAGTCATGATCTTAAAGAAGGGCAAGGCAGGCTTGGGGGGTGAACAACATGCCCCTGTTTCTGATGCTCTCCCATTATGTTATTGGAAAGTTAGTGTGTGTTATTTTCATGAACGTTCTGTTATTGAATGTTGCAGACAGGGAGACCAGAGGATTTTGTGAGCCATCCCTGAGTGAGGTATGGGGTCTGTATTCACACTGAATCTGGGTGTAAACATGACCAACAAATGAAGCACAAGTTGCAGAGAGGGGAAGCTCTGTGAAGAGAGATGAGGGGACTCTTTCGTACCCAGCCTGAGTTTTCCAATTACATTTCCCAATTCACTTCAAACCGTGTGGGACAGTACTGAGGGGCTGAATGGTCTCCTGTGTTTCTGTGCAACAGGTTATAGGAGTAAGGAGCCTCCAACTGCTCCTGTCTAGCAGTTTTGAGGGGCTGAATGGAATACAGAAAAATGGGACTGAAGAGCAGGAGTGGGTCATTAGATACTTTGAGCCTTCTCCACCAGGCACTAAAATTGTAGCTGATCAGGTTGTGGTCTCAGCCCCACTTTCCTGTCTGTATCCCATTGTGCATGACTCACTTCTTTGTCAAATATTTAACTAACGCAGCTTTCAATTAATGTGAAGATAGAGACACGATAACCTTCCACTGAAGAGAATTCCAACTTGAAAGGTCCTTTCAGAATTATTCGTCATCCCTCTTATAGAATCAGAGAGTCATACAGAATGGAAACAGACACATTAGTCCAATCTGTTCACTGGGATCAGATATCAAATCTGATTTAGTCCCATTTGCCAGCATTTGGCCAATATTCCTCGTGTGATTGTACCCGCATTGATCACTTCCTCTGACTGCACTTTCTGTACACACACCACTCTCTGTGTGAAATATTTACCTTCAGGTCCCTTCTAAATCATTCGCCCTCTCCCCTTCAACCTATGCCCTCTTGTTCTGGACTCCCCTATCCTTGGGAGCAGAACATGGCTGTTCAGAATATCCATGCCCCTGATGATTTTATAAACCACTATAATGTCACCCCTCAACCTCTGACACTCCAGAGGGAAACACCTCAACGTAATCACCCTCTCCCTATAGCTCAAGCCCCCAGTCCTCGAACATCCGTGTTCGTCATTTCTGCAGAAAACTGAGTTGTACGCAGTATTCTTAAAGTGGCCTCACCAACATCCTGTACAGATACAACATACCACCACAACTCCTATACTCAATGCTCTGACTGATTAAGGCAAATGTGCCAAATGTGTTCAGCACCACTCTGTCTACCCCCGACTCACTGCTACAGGTAATCGTGTACGGAAACATCAGAAAGTTAACATGATGGTAGTGCCAGCAGATAGGAGGACCAGTGATACATTGATTATTATTGAGATTAGATTGTGTTGGGAACATGAGCTTAACATGTCAGGAAATGAAATCCAATCAATGGGTTCAGGGTGGTTAATATACAAAATAACAGATTGCCCGGAGTGAGTTACAGATTGGAATCTAATCGAGGGGTTCGGGTTGTTAATATACAGAATACCAGATACCCCGGAGTGAGTTACAATCTGGAATCTAAACAAGGAATTCAGGGTGGTGTATATATCAATAACAGATACCCCGGAGTGAGTTACAGCCTAGAATCTAATCGAAGGTTTCAGGGTGGTTTATACACAGAATAACAGGTAGCCCGCAGTGAGTCACAGCCTGGAATCTAATTGCAGGGTTCAGGGTGGTTTATATACAGAATATCAGATAGCCCAAAGTGAGTTACAGCCTGGAATCTAATCGAGGGGTTCAGGGTGGGTTATATACAGAATAACAGGTAGCCCGCAGTGAGTCACAGCCTGGAATCTAATTGCAGGGTTCAGGGTGGTTTATATACAGAATATCAGATAGCCCAGAGTGAGTTACAGCCTGGAATCTAATTGCAGGGTTCAGGGTGGTTTATATACAGAATAACAGATAGTCCAGAGTGGGTTACAGCCTGGAATCTAATCGAGGGGTTCAGGGTGGTTTATTTACAGAATAACAGATAGCCTGGAATGTGTTACAGGTTGGAACCTAATCGAGGGGTTTAAGATGGTTTATGTACAGAATAACAGATGCCATGGAGTGAGTTACAGTCTGGAATCTAATCGAGGGATATGTTAACCTTTTTATGTGAAATAACTTGTAACTGGGAGTGAGTCACAAAGTGTACTATTGGCCAACTGGTTTCAAATCTTCACTCACGTAAACATAATGCAGCCACAAACTGTTTCTGTGCAACAGGTTATAGGAGTAGGTAGCCTCCAACTGCTCCTGACTAGCAGGTTTGAGGGGCTGAATGGAACACAGGAACATGGGACTGAGGAGCAGGAGTGGGTCTGTGATACTTTGAGCCTTCTTCACCAGGCACTAAAATTGTAGCTGATCAGGTTGGGGTCTCAGCCCCACTCTCCTGTCTGCATCCCATTTTGCATGACTCACTTCTTTGTCAAATATTTAACTAACGCCGCTTTCAATCAATATGAACATAGAGGCACGATAAACTTCCAGCGAAGAGAATTCTGACTTGAAAGGTCCTTTCAGAAATTTTTGTCATCCCTCTTATAGAATCAGAGAGTCATGCAGAACGGAAACAGACCCGTTAGTCCAATCTGTTCACTCCGATCAGATATCAAATCTGATCCAGTCCCACTTGCCAGCATTTGGTAAATATCCCTCCTCTTTCAGATACTTTTTAAATGTGTGATGGTAACTGCCTTCAGCACTTCCTCTGACAGCACTTTCTGTACACACACACTCTCTGTGTGAAACATTTATCTTCAGATTCCTTCTGAATCATTCGCCCTCTCCCCTTCAAGCTATGCCCTCTTGTTCTGGAACCCCTATCCTGGGGAGCAGAGCGTGACTGTTCAGAATATCCATGCCCGTGATGGTTTTACAAACCTCTATAATGTCACCCTTCAACCTCTGACACTCCAGGGGAAACACCTCAACCTAATCAACCTCTCCCTAAAGCTCAAACCTCCAGTCCTGGGACATCCGTGTAAGTCATTTCTTCAGAAAGCCGAATTGTACACAGTATTCTTAAAACAGCCTCACCAACATCCTGTACAGATGCAACATACCACCCCAACTCCTATACTCAATGCTCTGACTGATTAAGGCAAATGTGCCAAATGTGTTCTGCACCACACTGTCTACCTGCGACTCCACTTTCAAGGAACAATGCACCTGCCGCCCTATGTCCCTTTGTTACACAACATGCCCCAGGACCTGACCATGAAGTATATAATGTCTGCCCTGATTTGCCTTCCCAAAATGCAAAGCTTCATATTTATCTAAATTAAACTTCATCTGTTACTCCTTGCCTCTTAGTCCCATCTAATTGTGGTCTTGTTGTACTCTGAGATAATCTACTACACCACCTTTCTGATGTCATCCGTCACCTTACTAACTATTGCCCCGATATTCACATCTAAATCCTTTACATAAATGATGAAATGCAGTGAACTCAGTACTGGTTCTTTCAGCACACTGCTGCTCACAAGCCTCCAGGCTGAAAAATATCCCACTTCCTTCAAGCCAATTGTAACTAGCTTCTTCTGTATCCCATGTGACCGAACCTTACTAATCTGTCTACCAATCAGAATGAAATACTAGCTATGAAGACAGGCTGAGTAGGTTAGGTTTATTTTCACTAGGTAAAAGGAGATTGAAGGGGGACCTGATTAAGGTTTGCAAAATCATGAAGGGTATAGCCAGGGTGGATAGAGACAGGGTTTTTCCCAGGTTGAAGGATTTAATAACGAGAGGTCGTGCTTTCAAAGTGAGAGGTGGAAAGTTTAAGGAGGATACACGCGGTAAGCACTTCACACAGAGGGTGGTGGGCATTTGGAACGCGTTGCGAGCAGAGGTGGTCGAGGCAGGCACGGTAGATTCATTTAAGATGCGTCTGGACAGATGCAGGAGTAGATGGGGAGCAGAGGAAGACAGATGCTTAGGAATTGACCGACAGATTTAGACAGTACATTTGGATCGGCTCAGGCTTGGAGGGCGAAGGGACTGTTCCTGGGATGTAAATTTTCTTTGCTTTTTGTTCTTTAAATGAACACCTTGCTGAAGTCCATACAGACAACATCTACCAAACTGCCTTCATCAATCTTCTTTGTCACCTCTTCAAAAAACTGAACCAAATTAATGAGACATGATTTCCCATGCAGAAAGCTACATTGTCTACTCCGATCAGCCCTTGCCTTCCCAAATGTATGTAAATTGTGTCCCTCAGAACTTCCACCCCCCCCCCCCAACAACTTACCCACCACTGACATCAGACTCACCGGTCTATAGTTCCCCAGCTTTTTGTGTCACTGTTTCCTTTTCTAGTCCCACTCCTCCACTGCTCACAACAAATGTTAAATGTAACCAGGTTGGTGATATAGCCGATGATATCAGTCTCAGACTGGGTCAGGGTCAGTTTTAGGAACAAGTCAGGCTAGTTTCTTTAATCTGCTAAAACAACATGTTTATGATCCAGAGCAATGTTACTCAAACTATGATGGAAAGATGAATGGCAAACTGTTTGGGAATTGCAATTATATAATCAATATTTCCCTTTCTAAAAATGCTGACACACACACACACACACACTTGTCTTTATTGGTCAGACCTTTGAAGTATCAGAATTGGGACGTCATGTTGAGGTTGTACAGGATATTGGTGAGACCACTTCTGGAATACTGTGTCCAGTCTGGTCATCCTGCCCGCTCATTCCATAGACACACTACCCACTGGGTGAAAAAGCTGCCCCTTAGGTCACTTTTAAATGTTTCCCCTCTCACCTTAAGCCCATGTCCTCTAGCTTTGGACTCCCCGTACCCTGAGAAAATACCTTGACTATTCACTTTGATATTACTGACGTTGATATTATTAAGCTGGAGAGGATTGAGAAGAGATTAACCTGGATGTTGCTGGGAAAGCAGGGAATGAGCCATAAGGAGAGGCTGAATCGGCTGGGACTTTTTTCACGGAAGAATATGAGATTAAAGGGTAACTTTACAGAGGTTTATAAAATAATGAGGGTTACAGAGAAGCTGAAGGGCTGATGTCTTTTCTCTAGAGTTGAGGATTCAAAACTGAGGGATTTTTAAGGTGCGAGGAAAAAAGGTTTACAAAAGTCATGACAGGTAATTATGTTAGACAGAAGATGGCTTGGGTGTGGAATGAACTTCCAGAAGATGTGGTGAAAGCAGGGACAGTTACAATGTTTAAAGGACATTTAGATCAGTCCATGGATAAGACATCAGTTTGGATGGTGCTGTGAGCAGCTGCCCTCTCCCTCCCCCTCTCTGAATGAATCCCTGTTGGTTTTCACCCTCTGCCAATGCCTTTGCAGTGGCGTGGGGAGGCCAGCAGAGGGTGGCATTGCATCACTTTAAGCACCACAGAGACTGCCAGACCTGCCCCACCCAGAGACACACAGATACACACACGGGGATGGTTAGGGCACGGCGTAAAGCTCATCTGGTAACTTAAATGAAACATAAAGAAATGCTCAATTCGCCTCGTAAACTGTTAAAATATGACTAACAGATCTGACAAATTCCACTGTTTAAATAAAAACATCAATTTTTTTTCACTCTAAAAGTGAACGTTTTACAACGACTATTCACAACTCTGGCACCCTCTTTCTCTTAACTGCCTATTACTCGACTCCAGCTCTACAGCAATATACTGTTTCTGGGTCTGCCATCCTCTCATATCACAGGAGCTTGTATGCTCTCAGTTCAGAACAGCGTTCACCCTCTCTTAAAGGTACAGTACACACTTTCAACTTCATCACATTATACCCTGATGAATATACATAAGTGGAACTTATCCGGATTTCTGTTGCTCTGTGGTTTGTCAATATTTCATTTGCTCCGTCTGGTGTGTGTCAGAACTTTTGTTGCTCCATTGACAGCATGTCATGATTCGACTTTGTCCATAGGAATATATCAGTATTTCACTTGCTCGCACTCATGTATGTGGGGCAGGATTTCAGTTGCTTCATGAGGACTGTGACACTATAACAATTTCAATGTTTGTATGATTCAGAGATGCCGGTGTTGGACTGGGGTGTACAAAGTTAAAAATCACACAACACCAGGTTCTTGTCCAACAGGTTTAATTGGAAGCACACTAGCTTTCGGAGCGACGCTCCTTCATCAGGTGATTGTACAGTGTGCTTCCAATTAAACCTGTTGGACTATAACTTGGTGTTGTGTGATTTTTAACTTTATCAATGTTTGTAGATGGCACTGAACCTGGAAGAACTCTGAAGTCGATGGAGGAGAGTGTGTAACTCTAACAGTACAATCACACGTTGGTATAGTGTTCAGGTTTATGGCAGATGGGGATCCGTGCAGAGCAGTGTGAGGTGATGCACGTTGGTAGGAACGACACTGAAAGACAATATAAAACAGGCTGTGCCATTATAAAGGGGCTGCAGGAACAGAGAGCGCTGCGTGTATATGAGCACAGATTGTTGAAGATGTCAGGACAGGTGGGGAGAGCAGTAACTATCACAGATTAGTTTCAGTATCTGAGCTGTTTACAGGGGGAGGTGTAGGAGGGAGCCTCCGTGCTCCCTTCCTGGGAGGTGGTGGTGACGATGTGTTGTGAGCCCTCCCTCCTGCCCACCGAGACCGTGGGGATTCCATTTGTACCAGCTCGGCACAAAAGGGAGATGGCATCAGGGCCACGGTTTCTAAGTTGTGCCGGGGGGAAACGGAGCTGCCAGTGGGTTTAAAGTGAGAATTGCCCTTCACTGAACATTGCTCCTTACTCGGTCGGTGGGACGTGGATGTTTCAGAATCTCCACACGAGGCGTCCCCGTCCTCTCTGGCTCGTACCAGGGTCCTCCCCACATGGCGGGGGGAGGGGGAGGGGGTGAGGGAACGGATATCGGGCACTCCACCATCCGGCTTGGCATTTCTGTCCTATTCCAGGCTGTTTCTCCTTGAATGGGAGAAGGGGAGGGCTGGAGGGAGGGTGGGGGTGGGTGGCCCTGCTGTTAATGCTGGTGTAGGTGGGTAGGGGGTCATGGTGAGGTTTCCGGAGGGAGTGAGTCCAAAGTGTTGTATCCATGCAGTGTTATTAGTGTGGGGGGGGGGGGGGGTTGAATTGGAGGGGGGAAGAGAAAGAGGGAGAGAGAGAGAGAGACACGCACACAGAGAGACAGAGACAGAGAGAGAAGGTGCAGCATGCAGCAGTGAGAATTGGTGGACCATGAGCCTTGTTTGGGGGTCGGTGCTCTAACAGATATACAGTGAGTGTGAGGGAGCAGAGAGAATATGGTGACCCTTATCCTGACAGAACAGGAAAGGTTACTGAAGCTTGTCCCGTATTGCTGGGCATTTCTTCATACTGCAGATACTGCACTGAGCTGGGTGGTGAGCTCAGACCATGCTCGGTGGGTCTGGTGGTGTCGCCCCCTCTGGGAAGAGAATGGTCCCCCTCTGTACTAGCCCATCCACCAGGACCTCCGTGCCCCTGTTGACAAACCGTGGTGTAATTGTCCCTTATCTGCCATGCTCGGGGTAAACTATGCAGGGCAGCTCCAAGCTGAGAAAGCTCAACTGTGTGCCCATTGGCCTTTCAAAGATGACATCAGTGTCAGGGATCACTGAATATCCAGGGGCACCCGGGTGCTGGTGTGTACCTCCAGCCATGAAGGACTCCATTTACAAAGCTGTAGAACAAATGCTCATCCAAAACTCTCCATCATCTGACCTCACACTAATATCCCTTTTTCCCATATTTCCTGGGAAGACTGGCTTATGTTACAGGATGTTATCGAAGTGTCTACCTTTCAGCATTCTGCAACCTGGGAACACATCCTTCTATGTCACTGTCTCTCAGTCTCCCCCTCTCTGTCTATACCCCAAACCCCTCCCATGTGGTCAGATTTAAACTGATATCCCCGCCATCTCTCTCTGGCAGTGATGTTCACACCCACAGCACCCCCTCGTCATGGTAAAATGGAGAAATGGAGCTGTAAATGGGTGGGAGCTGCACATCCTGACACTTCCAGCATGGGCTACAAGTTTCCCCACGTTGGGCAGTGATCTAACACAGTGTTAGTGAGCATTGCACTTGGGGGGGGTACACAGTCCTGCAGGAAGGGTAACTGCTCCTGGGTTACAGATCAATGCACTGGGGTGGGATACACAGCCCTACATGCTGGGAGGGTAACTGTTCCTGGTTTACAGAGCAATACACTGGGGTGGAGTACACAGTCCTACATGCTGGGAGGGTAACTGTTCCTGGGTTACAGATCAATGCACTGGGGTGGGATACACAGTCCTACATGCTGGGAGGGTAACTGTTCCTGGTTTACAGATCAATGCACTGGGGTGGGGTAGACAGTCCTATATGCTGGGAGGGTAACTGTTCCTGGTTTACAGATCAATGCACTGGGGTGGGATACACAGTCCTACATGCTGGGAGGGTAACTACTCCTGGTTTACAGATCAATGCCCTGGGGTGGTGTACACAGCCCTACATGCTGGGAGTGTAACTCCTCCTGGTTTACAGATCAATGCACTGGGATGGGTTACACAGCCCTACATGCTGGGAGGGTAACTGCTCCTGGTTTAGTGATAATTGTACTGGGGTCGGATGCAACGTCCTACATGTTGGGAGGCTTACTGCTCCTGGTTTACAGATCAATGCACTGGGGTGGGGTACACAGTCCTACATGTTGGGAGGGTAACTGCTCCTGGTTTACAGATCAATGCACTGGGGTGGGGTACACAGCCCTACATGCTGGGAGGGTAACTGCTCCTGGGTTACAGATCAATGCACTGGGGTGGGGTACACAGTCCTACATGCTGGGAGGGTAACTGCTCCTGGGTTACAGATCAATGCACTGGGGTGGGGTACACAGTCCTACATGCTGGGAGGGTAACTGCTCCTGGTTTACAGATCAATGCACTGGGGTGGGGTACACAGTCCTACATGCTGGGAGGGTAACTGCTCCTGGGTTACAGATCAATGCACTGGGGTGGAGTACACAGTCCTACATGCTGGGAGGGTAACTGTTCCTGGGTTACAGATCAATGCACTGGGATGGGTTACACAGCCCTACATGCTGGGAGGGTAACTGCTCCTGGTTTGCAGATCAATGCACTGGGATGGGTTACACAGTCCTACATGCCGGGAGGGTAACTGCTCCTGGGTTACAGATCAATGCACTGGGGTGGGGTACACAGTCCTACATGCTGGGAGGGTAACTGTTCCTGGGTTACAGATCAATGCACTGGGGTGGAGTACACAGCCCTACATGCTGGGAGGGTAACTGCTCCTGGGTTACAGATCAATGCACTGGGGTGGTGTACACAGCCCTACATGCTGGGAGGGTAACTGCTCCTGGGTTACAGATCAATGCACTGGGGTGGTGTACACAGCCCTACATGCTGGGAGGGTAACTGCTCCTGGGTTACAGATCAATGCACTGGGGTGGGGTACACAGCCCTACATGCTGGGAGGGTAACTGCTCCTGGGTTACAGATCAATGCACTGGGGTGGTGTACACAGTCCTACATGCTGGGAGGGTAACTGCTCCTGGGTTACAGATTAATTCACAGGTGATCACTGCACAGATCGCTGTGCTGGTCAGACTATCTGGTTGAGGTTTATAGATACTGCGATGATGTGGTTTGTGTAGCTCCTTATGCTGGATGGATATTTGTTTCAGATTCACACATTAGTGCCCTGCAGTGGTCTGCACAGCTCCCAGTGCTGGACAGATATCTAGTCCGGGTTTATAGATCAATGCACTACTGTGGTCTGCACAGTTCCCAGTGCTGGGCAGATATCTAATCCGGGTATTTGGATCAATGCACTGCTGTGTTCTGCACTTCTCCCCGTGCTGGACAGATATCTAGTCGGTGTTTATAGATCAATGCACTGCTGTGGTCTGCACAGCTCTCGGTGCTGGACAGATATATGGTCGGCGTTTATAGACGAATGCTCTGATCTGATCTGCGCAGTGCTCCACTCTGGGCAGATTGCTGGATTGTATTGACCAGGACAATGGATGAATCTGGACAGATTGCTGGGTTGTACTGAGCAGTACACTGGCCTGGTCTACACAGTGTTCCACGGTGAACAGATATCTCCTCTGGGGTGATGGTGTCAAGGCTGGTTCTGTGAGGTGGATTGAGAATGTGGTATATCTAACCATTTCAGCTGATCTGGCAATGCCTTTAGTTCCCATTCCTGTGATTGGACCCTCCGTCTCTCACCCCATTAATGTTACAGTGTTCCCAGGGACAGTACATCATGTTGGTGGGATGGGTAGGGGGGGAAAGGTGATGGACAGGTCAAGGAGTTCCCCGGAACGTTCTGTCCCTGACATTCTATAACTGACATTCCCCGGAACGTTCTGTCCCTGACATTCTATAACTGACATTCCCCGGAACGTTCTGTCCCTGACATTCTATAACTGACATTCCCCGGAACGTTCTGTCCCTGACATTCTATAACCGACATTCCCCGGAACGTTCTGTCCCCGACATTCTATAACCGACATTCCCCGGAACGTTCTGTCCCTGACGTTGTTTGTGAACGGCCGGACGTCAGTGAATTGAACAAACGATAAGATCCCGAGGGAAGAGACCCCATTCCAGGGAGAAGGAGACACTGTTCCGAAGGCCCCTCAGGCAGTTAAAGGGATGAATACGTTTTCCCTGCGTTTACATTTCTTCACTACACAGGATCGACCACAATTTAGACCAAAATACAGGAATTCCCAAACTCCGTTTGTCTTCAGGAAACTGGGAGAGAATCCTTCAGGACAGCAACGTTTCCACCCTCCGTATTAGGAACTGGGAAGGAGTGACCTGTGTCTGCTCTCGAGTGATTGAGTGTGTGGGAATGTTCTAGAAACCATCTGTCCTTATGGATGTGTCTCTGTGTGTTTGGGGAGGGAGGGTTTCTTGTGGTTTATGTCACATTTTTGTCAGTAATTCCAACCTTCCCATTTGTTATTCCAGCTCCAATTATTTTAATAAATCCCTGAATACAGGGACACATTTGAAAATCTCACTGGGTCCCCGATCAAACGGGTCCCTTTGCCTCCAGGCTGATGGATAATGGGTTTGTTTTCCTTCCTCACAGTTAACGTAGTGACCATCTACGTCCTGCTTTATAAAGATTGTGGATTGTCTCCATGTGTCAGACGTTACCTGGGGGCCATGGCAGCAGCGGATCTCCTGGTCATTATCCTCGACCTGATACTGAGACACATTCCCATTGTTTATCGGGAACAGTTTTATTTCCTGGTGTACTCCGTCCCCGTGTGTAATATCCACGCCGTCCTGCTTTATGCAGCCACTGACTGCTCTGTCTGGTTCACCGTCACTTTCACCTTTGATCGGTTTGTGGCCATTTGTTGCCAGAAGCTGAAAAGTAAATATTGCAGTGAGAAAACGGCGGCTGTGGTTCTGGGAGCAGTGACTGCGCTGAGCTGTTTAAAGGACATTTTCTGGTATTTTATGCTCTCGGCTCGGTATTGGCTGGTGAACGACCCCTGGTTTTGTGATGTAACAGACGCTGGTCTATCCTCCAGTGTCTGGGTCACAATCGAGTCCCTCCACCACATTCTAACCCCGTGTGTCCCATTTCTCCTGATTCTGCTGCTCAATGTTCTCACCGTCAGACACATTGTAGTGACCAGCAGAGCCCGCAGGAGACTCCGCGCTCACACCAATGGGGACGCTCAGTCTGACACAGAAATGAGAAACCGAAAAAAATCCATCATTTTACTGTTTGTGATCTCGGCCAATTTCATCCTGTTATGGTCAACGTTAATGCTGTTTTCTATATGGCACCGGATGTATAATATTGGGTATCGGTCTGTGTACTTCGATGACTTTGTGAGGGAATTGGGCTTCATGCTGCAGCTCCTCAGTTGCTGCACAAACACCGCGATTTATGCCGTGACCCAGACTAGGTTCAGGCAGCAGCTGAAGAATGTGCTGAAATATCCCTTCACCCAAATCCATCCATCAATAAAATTCCCTAATTAATCAATCCATCTGGGATTTTCTCATTTCAGTTCAGTCTTTCAGCGATGGAGAAGCCTGTCGCTATGGTAACAGACGGAGGGTAGCGCTGGTTTGTCCATCTTTGTCCCACAGGGGGTTACAGGGAAACATTTCAATGTTTCTCACAACTCAGGGGCCAGTGAGAAAAGGCACCATCCCACTGACTGTATCCATCACTTCCATTTGTAAACAATAAAAAAATGTTGATTAAAGCGTGCCGAGCAGCAGAGTGACCGATGTTGGTGTGTGTCTTTGTGTTGGAGAAGCTGAGCTGGAGAGAGAGAGAGACTCAGCCCCAAGTCCTGGTCCTCAGGGAAGGGGAGGGCACCGCGCCCTGAGCTCAGGAACTGGGTTTTAACTCCCTCTGCCCCCCTCCACTGCAACGTGGCCTCCCCATTTCCTCTCCCTTACTCTTTCTCATCAATTCTCTCCCTCTCTCTCTCGTTCTGCACACTGTCTCTTTCTCACCTCCTCTCCATTTCACTCTCACTCATCCCCTCTCAGACACCCCTCCAAACCCGGTTTCTCCACCTGCCTCCACTATTCTTTCTCCCTCCCCCTCCCCCTCTCCCTCTCTCTTCTGCCGTCTCTGTCTCCCTCCCGCAATTCCGTCTCTACCCCATTTTTCTCAACTCCCACTTCCCACATCTCTCTATCATCTCACCCCCACCCCACACACGCAGCCTCACCACTACCCCCAGTCTTTGGGTCAGAGGAAGAGGGAAGGACCAGGGAGACCTGAGTGTGTAATAACGAGAGGGAGGGCGGGAGACAGATTCAGTCAAAGAGTAATGATGGGAGGTGGGGATTGAGAGACACGGAGTTCGGGTGATCGAGAGTGAGGGAAGGTGGGGAGAAAGTGAAGGAGCAGGGGGAGAGAGAGAGAGGGGCAAGAGAGAGATAGGGTGAGGGAGAGTGAGGGAGAGGCCGGGGAGGAGATAATGAGAGAGAAGGCCGAGAGACAGGGGCGAGAGAGGGAAAGAGAGGGGGAGAGAGAGTGAGCAGAGAGAAAGTGGGGGAGAAAAAGAGGGGAAGGAGAGAGACGGGAGAGAAAGAGGGGAGAGAGCGCGTAGAGAGAGAGGGAAGAGAGCAGATGGGGAGAGAGATGGGAGAGAGAGGAGGGGAGAGAGGAGGGGAGAGAGGAGGGGAGAAAGGATGGGAGAGAGAGGCGCGAAGAGAGAGGGGGAGAGAGAGGAGGGAAGAGAGAGGAAGGAAGAGAGAGGAGGGAAGAGAGAGGACGGAATAGAGAGGAGGGAATAGAGAGGAGGGAAGAGAGACGAAGGAAGAGATAGGAGGGGAGAGAGGAGGGGGAAAGAGGAGGGGGAGAGAGGAGGGGAGAGGAGGGCGTGAGAGAGGGGAGGGGTGTGGGTAGAGAGAAGAGGGTAGAGAGAGAGTTAGAGACAGGGTGTGGAGAGAGGGGGTAGAGAGAGGGGGTAGAGAGAGAGGTGTAGAGAGATGGGAGAAGACAGGGGAGAGAGAGAAGGGGAGAGAGTGGGTGGGAGAGAGAGAGGGTGGGAGAGAGGAGAGGGCGAGCGAGGCGAGGGCGAGTAAGAGGGGAGGGAGAGTGAGAGGGGAGGGCGAGAGAGGGGGAGGGTGAGAGAAAGGGGAGGGTGAGTGGGGGAGCGGGATAGAGAGAGAGAGGAGGGTGAGAGACAGTGGAGGGAGAGTGAGAGGGGAGGGAGAATGAGCGGTGAGAGAGGGAGAATGAGAGGGAAGGGAGAGAACGAGGATAGGGTGAGAGAGGAGAGGGCGAGTGAGCAGATGGCGAGAGTGAGGAGGGCGAGACGGAGGAGGGCAAGACAGAGGAGGGCGAGAGAGAGGGGAGGGAGAGAGGGAAGGGAGAGAGAGGGGAGGGCGAGAAATGGGAGGGTGAGAGAGAGGGGAGGGAGAGTGAGAGGGGAGAGAGAGTAAGAGGGGAGGGCAAGAGAGGGGAGGGCGAGAGAGGGCAGGGCAAGAGAGAGGCGGGAGGGTGAGGGAGGGGAGGGTGAGAGGGGAGGGAGAGAGGGGAGGGTGAGAGAGGAGTGGGCGAGTGAACGGATGGCGAGTGTGTGGAGGGCGAGAGAGGGGAGGGCGAGAGAGAGGAGAGAACGAGAAAGGGGGAGGGCAAGAGAGGGTGACAGGAAGAGAGGTGAGAAGAAAAGAGTGCGAGAGCAAGAGAGAGGGTATGAGACAGAGCGAATGAGGGAGAGAGTTTACGAGAGATAGGGGAGCAAGGGGGGAGAGTGAGAGAGCGAGGGGCAATCGAGTGACAGAGATGGAGAAAGGGGGTGAGAGAGAGAGAGACAGACAGCGAGAGGTGGGTGGGAGAGAGTGGTGTAGAGAGAGACAGAGAGAGAGGGGAGTAGAGAGAGAGGGTGTGGAGAGAGGGAGAGAGGGGACAGATACGAGAGAGAGTGAGAGTGAGAGAGAGAAACAGTGAGCGAGCAAGAGAGATGGTTGAGAGAGCAAGAGAGAGAAGGGGGCGGGATAGAGAGAGTGGAGAGGGCGTGGAGAGAAAGGGTGTAGAGAGGGGGGAGAGAGTGGGGGAGAGTGTGGGGAGAGAGGGGGAGAGAGAGAGGGGCGAGAGAGGAGTTGAGAGAGAGGGGGTGAGAGAGAGGGGGTGAGAAAGAGAGAGAATGAATGAAAAAAGAGAGCGGTGAGAGAGAGAGGGTGAGAGAGAGGGGGTGGGGTGAGATGGAGTGAGAGAGAAGGGATGAGAGACAGAGGGGGTGTTACAGAGAGAGAGACTGTGGTAAGACAGTGTGGGGTGAGAGAATGAGATGGGCGTGAGAGAGAGGGGGTGAGAGACAGACGGGGAAAGAGGGGCGGAGAGATAGAGGGTTAGAGAGAGTGGGAGAGAGTGAGGGGTTGAGAAAGATGCGTTGAGAGAGAGAGGTGGTGATGGGCAGGACTGAGAGAGAGACGGAGAGAGAGAGCGACAGTGAAAGAGAATGCGGTGAGAGAGAGTGGTGATGGAGATAGAGGGGAGGGGTTTGAGAGAGAGATGGATGTGGGAGAGGGAGAGTGAGACAGTGAGGGGGTGAAAGAGTGAGGGGATGAAAGATTGAGGGGGGTTGAGAGAGGGAGGTGAGAGAGAGAGGGACGGAGAAAGGGGTGAGAGAGAGGGGTTGACAGAGAAAGAGAGGGGTGAAAGAGAGGGATGAGAGAGAGGGGTGAGAGAGAGCGGGGAGGAGAGAGAGGGATGAGTGAGGGGTGAGAGAGTGAGGGGATGAGAGAGTGAGGGGGATTGAGCAAGGGGGTGGTGAGGGGGGTGAGAGAGAGGGGGTGGGAGAGAGAGGGGTGAGAGAGAGCAGGGTTGAGAGAGAGCGGGGTTGAGAGAGAGAAGGGGGTGAGAGAGAGGGTGGTGAGAGAGAGAGGGGTGAGAGAGAGCGGTTGAGAGAGAGACGGGGGAAAGAGGCGGTGAGAGAGATAGAGGGTTAGAGAGAGTGGGAGAGAGAGGGGTTGAGAAAGATGCATTGAGAGAGAGAGGTAGTGAGGGGGAGGACTGAGAGAGAGAGACGGAGAGAGAGCGACAGACAGAGAGAGAGATAGAGCAAGAGTGAGAGAGAAGAGGTGAGAGAGGTAGTGTGGACTGAGAGAGAGGGAGAGAGACAGACAGACAGAGAGAGTATGAGCAACAGAGAGAGACAGAGAAAGAGCGAGAGAGAGAGAGAGCGAGAGAGACCATGAGATGCGAGAGAGAGGGAGGCAAGAGAGAGGGAGAGAGGCAGGCAGAGAGAGAGAGCGTGAGAAGAGGGTGAGAGAGTGAGAGAGAGAGAGAGCAAGAGGAAGAGAGCGAGTGGAAGAGTGAGAGAGAGAGAGGATGCAAGAGAGAGAAAGAGGGGGGTGAGAGAGGGGGGCGAGAGAGAGGGGGAGGGAGAGGGAGAGGGAGAGGGAGAGGGGGCGGGATTGGGGGCAGAGAGAGGACGCAGAGAGGGGGTGAGAGAGGGGGCAGAGAGAGGGGGAGAGAAAGGGGAGAGAGAAGGGGGAGAGAGGGGGGAGAGAGAGAGGGGGCAGAGACAGTGGGAGAGAAAGGGGAGAGAGAAAGGGGAGAGAGGAGGAGGAGAGATATGCGGAGAGAGAGGGGAGAGAGTGGAGGAGAGGGGACAGATGGGGTGAGAGAGAGGGGAAGACTGAGTGGCAGAGAGAGGGGGAGAGAGAGAGTGGGTTGAAAGGGAGGAAGTGAGAGACGGGGGAGAGGGGGGGGGCAAAGAAGGGGGTAGAGAGAGAGACGAAAGAGAGGGGAGAGAGAGGGGATGAGAAAATGGGGCAGAGAGAGGGGGAGACAGAGAGTGGGTTCAGAGAGAGTTGTTGAGAGAGAGGGTGAGAGAGAGGAAGTGAGAGAGAGGGGGTGAGAAAGAGGGGGTGAGAAAGAGGGGGTGAGAAAGAGGACTGTGAGAGAGAGCAGGGGTGTGAGAGAGAAGGGGTGTGAGAGAGAGAGACGTGGGGTGAGAGAGAGAGTGAGATAGGAGTGAGAGAGAGGGGGTGTGAGAGACGGGGGAGAGAGGGGGTAGAGAGTGGGGGCAAAAGAAGGGGTAGAGAGAGATGAGAGAGAGGGGAGAGGGGATCAGAGAGGGAATGAGAAAATGGGGCTGAGAGAGAAGGGGAGAGTGAGGGGAAAGAGAGGACTTGAGAGGGACGGGGTGAGAGAGAGAAAGGGGTGAGAAAGAGAGCGTGAGTAAAAAGACAGTGAGTGTAAGTGAGAAAGAGCGAGTGAGTGAGAAAGAGAGCGCGAGTGAGAGAGAGGGGGTTGAGAGAGAGGGGGTAGGGGTGAGAGGAGTTGAGAGAAAATGCGTGATTGAGAGAAAGAAAGTGGAATGAGAAGGAGAGGGTGTGAGAGAGAGAGTGGGCGAGAGAGAGGGGGTGAGTGAGAGGGTTTGGGTTTAGAGAGAGAGAGCAAGGGGTAAGAGAGAACGGGTGTGAGAGAGGGAGAGGTGGTGAGGGGATGAGAGAGAGAGAGGGGTTGAGAGAGTGAGGGTGTGAGAGAGTGAGCTGCGTTGAGAGAGGGGGTGGTGAGAGATAGAGGAGGGGAGAGAGTGAGAGGGTGAGCGAGTGAGGGTGTGTGTGTGAGGGGATGAGAGAGTGAGGAGGGGTGAGCAAGGGGATGGTGGGGGGTGAGAGAGAGAGGGGGTGAGAGAGGGAAGGGTTGAGAGAGAGGGGAAGAGAGACGTTGAGAGAGGGGTTGAGAGAGAGAGGGGGTGAGAGAGTGAGTGGGTGAGCGAGTGAGGGGGTGAGACAGTGAGAAGGGTTGATCGAGGGGGTGGTGAGGGGGTGAGAGAGAGAGTGGGAGTGGGAGTGAGAGGGATGAAAGAGAGAAGGAGGTGAGAAAGAGAGCGCGGTTGAGAGAGAGAGACTAGTAACTATAGGCCGATGAGTCTCACTTCTGTTGTGGGCAAAATCTTAGAGAGAATTGTAAGGGATAGGATTTATGAACATCTGGATAGGAATAATGTGATCAAGGATAGTCAGCATGGTTTTGTGAAGGGCAGGTCGTGCCTCACAAACCTTATTGAATTCTCTGAGAAGGTGACTAAGGAGGTGGACGAGGGGAAAGCAGTAGATGTGGTGTATATGGATTTTAGTAAGGCGTTTGATAAGGTTCCCCATGGTAGACTACTGCAAAAAATACGGAGGTATGGCATTGAGGGTGAGTTGGAGGTTTGGATTAGGAGTTGGCTGGCTGGAAGAAGACAGAGGGTAGTAGTTGATGGCAAAGGTTCATCTTGGAGTGCCATCACTAGCGGTGTTCCGCAAGGATCTGTTTTGGGACCATTGCTGTTTGTCATTTTTATAAATGACCTGGAGGAGGGGTTAGAAAGTTGGGTGAGCAAGTTTGCGGATGATACGAAAGTCGGAGGAGTTGTAGACAGTGAGGAAGGATGTGGCAGGTTACAGCGGGATATAGATAAGCTACAGAACAGGGCAGAAAGGTGGCAAATGGAGTTCAATGTAGGTAAGTGTGAGGTGATTCACTGTGGTAAGAGTAGCAAGATGATGGGGTACTGGGCTAACGGTCGGATACTTGGTAGTGTGGATGAGCAGAGGGATCTTGGTGTCCATGTACACAAATCTTTGAAAGTTGCCACCCAGGTAAATAGTGCGGTGAAGAAGGCATATGGCGTACTGGCTTTTATTGGTAGAGGAATTGAGTTCCGGAGTCCTGAGGTCATGTTGCAGTTGTATAAGACTCTGGTGGGGCCACATCTGGAGTATTGTGTGCAGTTTTGGTCGCCATACTGGATGTGGAAGGATGTGGAGGCACTGGAACGTGTGCAGAGGAGGTTTACCAGGATGTTGCCTGGTATGGTAGAAAGGTCGTATGAGGAAAGGCTGAGGCACTTGGGGTTGTTTTCATTGAAGAAAAGAAGGTTTAGGGGTGACTTGATAGAGGTGTATAAGATGATTAGGGGTTTAGATAGGGTCGACAGTGAGAATCTTTTTCCTCGTATGGAGTCAGCTATTACAAGGGGGCATAGCTTTAAATTAAGGGGGGGTAGGTATAGGACAGATGTTAGGGGTAGGTTCTTTACTCAGCAAGTCGTGAGTTCATGGAATGCCCTGCCAGTAGCAGTGGTGGGCTCTCCCTCATTATGGGCATTTAAGCGGGCATTGGATAGGCATATGGAGGATAGTGGGCTAGTGTAGGTTAGATGGGCTTGGATCGGCGCAACATCGAGGGCCGAAGGGCCTGTACTGCGCTGTATTCTTCTATGTTCTATGTTCTATGTTCTATGGATGAGAGAGGGGAGAGAGAGGTTGAGAGAGAGGAGTTGAGAGGGGGTGAGCAAGAGGGGTGAGAGGGGGAGGAGTTAGAGAGAGCGCGTGCGGTAAAAGAGAAAGGGTGTAAGAGAGGGAGAGGGTTGAGGGGGTGAGAGAGGGAGGAGAGGTGAGAGGGGGTGAGAGAGAGGGGTGAGAGAGGTGATGAGAGAGAGAGGGGGTCAGAGAGAGAGGGGAGAGAGAGGGGGTTAGAGAGAGGGGAGAGAGTGTGGTTGAGAGAGATGGGTTGAGATAGAGAAGAGGTGAGGGGGAGGACTGAAAGACAGAGAGAATGTGCAACAGACAGAGAGCGAGAGATAGCTCAAGAGTGAGAGATAAGAGGAGGTGAGGGGGAGGGTTGAGCGAGGGGGTGGTGGGTGCTGAGAGCGCGGTTGAGAGAGAAGGGTTGAGAGAGAGAGGTTGAGAGAGAGGGGGGTAAGAGAGAGGGGTTGAGAGAGAGAGAGGGGTTGATAGAGAGAGGGGTTGAGAGAGAGAGGGGTAGGGAGAGAGAGTTTGAGAGAGAGGGGTTGAGAGAGAGGGGTTGAGAGAGAGGGGGTGAGAGAGAGGGGTTGAGAGAGAGGGGTTGAGAGAGAGGGGTTGAGAGAGAGAGAGGGGTTGAGAGGGGGTGAGAGGCAAAGGGTTAGAGAGAGAAATGGGAGAGAGAGGGGTTGAGAGAGAGAGGAGGTGAGGGGGAGGACAGAGGAGAGAGAAAGCAACAGACAGACAGAGAGACAGATAGCTCAAGGGTGACAGAGAAGATGTGAAAGAGGTAGGGAGGACCGAGAGAGACGGAGAGAGAGAGACAGACAGAGATAGAGAGAGACGGCACGAATGAGAGAGAGCAAGCGAGAGAGACAGTGAGTCGAGAGAGAGAGGGAGGCAAGAGAGAGGGAGAGAGGCAGGGAGAGACAGGGATTGTGAGAAGAGAGTGAGAGAGTTGAGAGAGAGAGAGAGCAAGAGGAAAAGTGTGAGAGAGAGGATGCGAGAGACAGAGGGGGCGAGAGAGGGCGCGAGAGAGGAGGGGATGAGGAAGGGAGAGAGGGGGGTTAGGGAGGGGGAGGGGGAGGGAGGGAGAAAGGGAGAAGTGGCGGGAGTGGGGGCAAAGAGGGAGAGAGAGAGAGCTGAGAGAGAGGGGGAGAGAGGGAGGAGGGGAGAGAGATGGGGAGAGAGATGGGGACAGAGGGGGGAGAGAGAGGGGAGGGAGAGGGGAGAGAGAGAGGGGGTGTGAGAGAGGGGGATGAGAGCGAGGGGGTGAGAGAGAGGGGTTGAGAGAGGGGGGGTGAGAGAGAGGGGGTGGGAGAGAGAGGGGTTGGGAGAGAGAGGGGGTGGGAGAGAGAGAGCTGGGTGAGAGGAGGTGAGGGAGAGCGGGGGAGAGAGTGGGGGAGAGAGGGGTGAGGAGGGATTGGAAGTCGAGAGAGAGGGGATCTGAGAGAGATTGCAAAGTTAGAGAGTGGGGGTGAGAGAGACAAGGGATGTGAGACAGAGGGTGTGGGAGAGAGAGACGGTTGAGAGAGAGAGGGGAGAGAGGGTGGGTGAGAGAATGAGGGTGGAAGAGAGAGAGCAAGGGGTGGTGAGAGAAGGGGGTGAGAGAGGGGGTGAGAGATATGGGAGTGAGAGGCAGAGTGGTGTGAGAGAGAGAGCGGGTGAGAGAGGGTGTGTGAGAGAGCGCAGTGTGAGAGAGAGGGGAGTGAGAGAGAGGGGCAGGAGAGAGAGAGCTGAGAGAGCGACAGTGGGGTGAGAGAGAGAGGGGGTGAGAGAGAAGGGATGAGAGAGATGGGTTGAGAGAGAGAGGAGATGAAACGGGAGGACTGAGAGAGAGACAGAGAGAGAGCAACAGACAGACAGAGAGAGAGATAGAGCAAGAGTGAGAGAGAAGATGTGAGAGAGGAAGGGAAGACTGAGAGAGAGGGAGAGAGAGAGGCAGACAGTCAGAGAGAGCACGAGCGACCGAGAGTAAGAGGGCACGAGCGAGAGAGAGCGAGCGAAAGAGACAGTGAGACGAGAGAGAGAGGGAGGCAAAAGAGATGGAGAGAGGCAGGGAGAGACAGAGACAGCGTGAGAAGAGTGTGAGAGAGTGAGAGAGAGAGCGAGAGGAAAAGTGAGAGAGAGAAGATGCAAGAGAGAGAGGGGCGAGAGAGGGGGGGAGAGGGAGAGAGGGTGCAGAGAGAAAGGGGAGAGAGAGGGGGAGAGAAAGGTGGAGAGAGGTGGGAGAGAAGGGGAGAGAGAGAGGGAGAGAGGAGGAGAGAGGGGAGAGAGGGGGAGAGAGAGGGGAGAGAGAGGGGAGAGAGATGGGGAGAGAGATGGGGAGAGAGATGGGGTAGAGGGTGTGAGATTGGAGGAGGGGGAGAGAGGTGGGAGAGAGAGAGAAGGGGAGAGAGAAGGGGAGAGAGAGAAGAGGGAGAGAGAAGGGGAGAGACAAGGGGAGAGAGAAGGGGGTGAGAGAGAGGGCGAGACGGGGAGAGAGAGGGGGAGAGAGAGGGGGAGAGACAGTGTGGGAGAGAGGGTGGTGAGAGAGAGGGTGTAAAAGAGAGGAAGTGAGAGAGAGGGGGTGAGAAAGAGGGGTACGAGAGAAAAGGAGTGTGAGACAGTGGGGGTGGGAGAGGGAGAGAGAGAAGTGGGATGAGAGAGAGTGGGGTGAGAGAGTGAGAGTGGGGTGAGAGAGTGAGATGGGAATAAGTGAGAGACGGTGTGAGAGACAGGAGGAGAGAGGGGGTAGAGATTGGGGGCAAGACAGGGTGCAGAGAGAGGGGAGAGGGGAGGGGTAGAGAGAGGGGAGAGAGAGGGGGAGAGAGGGGGTGAGAGAGAGAGTGATGAGAAAATTCGGCAGAGAGAGGGGAAGAGTGAAGGGGAGAGAGGGGGTAGAGAGAGACAGTTTGAGAGAGAGGGGTTAAGAGAGAAAGGGGTTAAGAAAGAGAGTGAGTAAGAAAAGAGACAGTGTAAGTGAGAAAGAGAGAGTGAGTGAGAAAGAGAGAGCGGATGAGAGAGAGGGGTGAGAGAGGGAGTGGGGGTGAGAGGGGAGTGAGAGAGAGGGTGAGAGAGAGGGGGTGAGAGAGAGAGGGGTGAGAAAGGGGGGTTGAGAGAGAGAAAAGGGTTGAGAGAGAGAGGGGTGAGAGAGAGCGAGGGGTTGAGAGAGAGAGGGGTGAGAGAGAGAGGGATGAGAGTGTGAGTGGATGAGAGAGTGAGGGGGCTGAGAGAGAGGGTGGTGAGAGAAACAGTGAGAGAGAAGGAGTGAGAGAGGGGGTGAGAGAGAGAGATGGGTGTGAGAGAAAGAGGGGATGAGAGAGAGGGGGTGAGAGAGAGGGGCCTGGGGGTTGAGAGAGAGAGGGATGAGAGAGAGAGGGGGTTGAGAGAGAGATTGTGGAAGAGAGAGGGGGTGGGAGGGGGAGGGGTGAGGTAGAGAGAGGGTGAGGAAGAGAGGGTCTGAGAGAGAGAGGGTGAGAGAGAAAGGGGGAGTGCGAGAGAGCGCAGTGAGAGAGAGAGGGATGGAGGGACAAAGAGGGGGCTGAGAGAGAGAGGGGTGAGAGAGGGGTGAGAGAGAGAGTGCTGAGAGAGAAAGAATGGGTGAGAGAGAAAGAGGGGGGTGAGAGAGAGGGTTGAGAAATAGGGGAGTGAGAGGCAGAGAGGGTGTGGGAGAGAGTGAGGGGATGAGAGAGCGAGGGTGTGTGAGAGTGCGTGTGTGAGAGAGAGAGAGGGATGTGAAAGAGATTGGGGTGGGAGAGGGGGTGACAGAGAGAGGGGAGAGAGGAGGAGTGAGAGAGAGCTGGGTGAGAGAGAGGGGTTGAGAGAGGGGGTGAGAGAGAGGGGGAGTGCGAGAGAGAGGAGTGAGAGAGTGGGGTTGAGAGAGAAAAAGGTGGTGAGTGAGAGAGTGAGGGGATGAGAGAGTGAGGAGGGTTGAGCGAGGGGGTGGTGGGGGCTGAGAGAGAGGGAGTGAAAGAGAGCGCGGTTGAGAGAGAAGGGTTGAGAGAGAGAGAGGTTGAGAGAGAGGGGGGTAAGAGAGAGGGGTTGAGAGAGAGAGGGTTGATAGAGAGAGGGGTTGAGAGAGAGGGGTAGAGAGAGAGGGGTTGAGAGAGAGAGGGGTAGGGAGAGAGAATTTGAGAGAGAGGGGTTGAGAGAGAGGGGTTGAGAGAGAGGGGGTGAGAGAGAGGGGTTGAGAGAGAGGGGTTGAGAGAGAGAGTGGTTGAGAGGGGGTGAGAGGCAAAGGGTTAGAGAGAGAAATGGGAGAGAGAGGGGTTGAGAGAGAGGAGGTGAGGGGGAGGACAGAGAGAGAGACAGAGAGAGAAAGCAACAGACAGACAGAGAGACAGATAGCTCAAGGGTGACAGAGAAGATGTGAGAGGGGTAGGGAGGACTGAGAGAGAGGGAGAGAGACAGACAGACAGACGGCGAGACCATGAGTCAGAGAGAGAGAGAGGGCACGAGAGAGAGGGAGTGAGCGAGAGAGACAGTGAGTCGAAAGAGAGAGGGAGGCAAGAGAGAGGGAGATAGACAGGGAGAGCGAGAGAGCGTGAGAAGACGGCGAGAGAGTGAGAGAGAGAGCGAGAGGAAGAGAGCGAGAGGAAAAGTGAGAGAGAGAGGGTGTGAGAGAGGGGGACGAGCGAGAGGGTGCGATAGAGAGAGGGGGTGAGAGAGAGAGGGGGCGTGAGAGAGAGGGGGTGAGAGAGAGAGGGGGCGTGAGAGAGAGGGTGCGAGAGAGGGGGGCATGAGAGGGGGGCGAGGGAGGGGGCGAGAGAGAGAGAGTGCGAGAGAGAGGGGAGAGAGATAGGGTGCTAGAGAGGAGGGCGAGAGAGGGGGGGCGAGAGAGGGGGCAAGATAGGAGAGCGAGAGAGGGGGCGAGAGGAGTGAGAGAGATGGGTGAGAGAGAGGGGACTGAGAGAGAGGGGCTGAGAAAGAGGGGCTGAGAGAGAGAGGGGGGTTTGGAGAGAGAGAGCTGGGCGAGAGTGGGTGAGAGAGAGCGGGGGAGAGGGGTGAGAGGGGGAGTTGGGGGAGAGAGTGGGGAGGGAGGGAGAGGGATTGGGGAGAGAGGGGTGAGGGGTGTGAGTAGAGGGTGAGAGAGAGGGGTTGTGAGAGAGATCGCGATATGAGGGAGTGGGGTGTGAGACAGAAGGAGAGTGAGACAGAGTGGGTGTGAGAGAGATCGCGATGTGAGAGAGTGGGGTGTGAGACAGAGGAGGTGGGAGAGAGAGAGGGGAGAGTGAGGGGGAGAGAGAGAGAACGCGTGAGAGAGTGAGAGTGGAGGTGAGAGAGAAAGGGAGGTGAGAGAAGGGGGTGAGAGAGGGGGTGAGAGAGAGAGATGGGAGTGAGAGAGAGGGAGCGTGAAAGAGAGCGTGTGAGAGAGAGGGGTGTGAGAGAGCACGGGTGAGAGAGAGTGCAGTTGAGAGAGAGGTAGTGAGAGAGAGGAGAGGAGAGAGAGGGGTGAGGGAGAGCAGGGTGATAGAGAGAGTGGGGTGAGAGAGAGAGCGGTGAGAGAAAGGGGGTTGAGAGAGAGGGGGTAACAGAGAGATGGGAGTGAGAGAGAGGGGGTGTGAGAGAGACCGCAATGTGAGAGAATGGGGGTGTGAGACAGAAGGGTTGTGAGACAGAGGGGGTGGGAGAGAGAGAGAGGGGAGAGAGAGCGGGTGAGAGTGGAGGTGAGAGAGAATGGGAGGTGAGAGAAGGGGGTTGAGAGAGGGGGTGAGAGAGGGGGGCTGAGAGAGACGGGCTGAGAGAGTGGGGCTGAGAGAGAGGGGGTTTGAGAGAGGGCGTGGTGAGAGTCGGTGAGAGAGAGTGGGGAGAGAGGGGTGAGATGGGGCGTTGGTGGAGAGAGTGGGAGAGAGGGAGAGGGATTGGGGAGAGAGGAGTGAGGGGTATGAGTAGAGAGTGAGAGAGAGAGGGAGTGTGAGAGAGATCGCGATATGAGAGAGTGGGGGTGTGAGACAGAAGGGGTGTGAGACAGAGGGGGTGTGAGACAGATCACGATGTGAGAGTGGGAGTGGGAGACAGAGGAGGTGGGAGAGACAAGGCGAGAGAGAGAAGGGGAGAGAGAGAGAGAGAGCGGGTGAGAGAATGAGAGTGGAGGTGAGAGAGAAAGGGAGATGAACGAAGGGGGGTGAGAGAGGGGGTGAGAGAGGGGGTGAGAGACAGATGGGACTGAGAGAGAGAGGAGGTGGGAGAGAGAGAGTGAGAGAGCGAGGGGAATGAGAGAGAGAGGTGATGAGAGAGAGGGTGTGAGAGAGAGTGGGTGAGAGAGAGTGAGTGGGAGACAGAGGGGTTGGGAGAGAGAGAACTGGGTGAGGGTGAAGAGAGAGACGGGTGAGAGAGGGGTGAGGGGCGATGAGAGGGGGTGAGAGGGAGTGAGAGGGGCTGAGAAGGGTGTGAGAAGGGTGTGAGGGGGGTGAGAGGAGGAGAGAGTGGGGGACAGAGTGGGGGAGGGAGGAGGAAAGATTGGGGAGAGAGGGGTGAGGGGGTGAGTGGAGGGTGAGAGAGAGAGGAGGTGTGAGAGAGACCGCGATGTGAGAGAGTTAGGGTGTGAGACAGAAGGCGTGTGAGACAGAATGGGTGAGAGAATGAGAGTGGAGGTGAGAGAGAAAGGGAGATGAGAGAAAGAGAGGTGAGAGAATGGGGGCGTGAGATGGGGTGAGAGAGAGATGGCAGTCAGAGAGAGGGGGCGTGAGAGAGAGAGAGGGGCGTGAGAGAGAGAGAGGGAGGGTGCGTGAGAGAGAAGGGGCGTGAGAGAGAGAGAGAGGGGGCCTGAGAGAGAGAGAGAGGGGGCGTGAGAGAAAGAGGGGGCATGAGAGAGAGTGAGGGGGCGTGAGGGGTGTGTGAGAGAAAGCGCGTTTGAGAGAGAGGTAGTGAGAGAGAAGGGCTGAGAGAGGGTGGTGAGAGAGAGGAGAGAGAGGGGTGCGAGAGAGCAGGGTGATAGAGAGCGCGGGGTGAGATAAAGAGGGGTGAGAGAAAGGGGGTTGAGTGAGAGGGGGTAACAGAGAAAGAGATGGGAGAGAGAGTGGGTGAGAGGGGGGATGAGAGAGAGGGGGTGAGAGAGAGGGAGTCAGAAGGAGAGAGAGGGAATGAGAAAGAGACAGAGAGAGGGTGGGAGAGAGGGAGGAGGTGAGAGAGCGAGGGTGTGTGTGAGTGTGTGTGTGTGTGTGAGAGAGAGAGAGGTGAGAGAGAGAGGTGTGAGAGAGATTGGGGTGGGAGACAGAGGGCTACATAGAGAGAGGGGGTTGAGAGAGAGAGAGGATGAGGGGGTGAGAGAAGGAGAAAGGCGGTGAGACAGACGGGATTGAGAGAGAGTGTTAAGAGAGAGGGAGTGAGAGAGTGAGGGGTGAGACAGTGAGGGGGTTTGAGAGAGGGTGTGGTGAGAGAAAGAGGGGTGTGAGAGAGAGGGGTTGAGAGAGAGGGTGAGAGAGATGGGGTTAGAGAGAGAAGGGGCAGAGAGAGGGGGGTTGAGAGAAGGTGGAGTGGGAGAGAGATGGGGTTGGGAGAGAGAGTGGGTGAGAGCGAGAGAGATGGATGAGAGAAAGACAGCTGAGAGAGTGAGTGGGGTTGAGGGAGAGAAAGGGTGAGAGAGAGGAAGGGGGGGTGAGAGAGACAAGGTGAGAGAGAGAGAGGGGTTAGAGAGAGAGGGGAGAAAGAGGGGGTGGGAGAGAGGGGAGAGAGAGAAGTGTTGAGAGGGAGAGGAGTTGAGAGAGAGGTATTGAGAGAGATGGGGGGCTGAGTGCAAGGAGTTGAGAGAGATTGGGGAGAGTGAGAGAGGGGTTGAGAGAGAGGGGTTGAGAGAGGGAGAGAAGGTTTGAGAGAGGGGTTAGAGAGAGAGGGAGAGAGAGGGGTTGAGAGCGTGAGTGGGTGGCAGAGAGATGGGTTTGGGAGAGAGAGTGGATGATAGAGAGAGATGGAGAGAGAGAAGGGTGAGAGAGAGGTGGGTGGGTGAGGGAGTTGGTGAATGAGAGAGGGCGAGGTGAGGAGGGTGAGAGAGAAAGCGGTAGAGACAAAGGGGGAGAGACAAAGGGGAGAGAGTGGTTCAGAGAAAGAGTGGAGGTGAGACAGAGGGGTGCTGGGAGAGAGGGCGTGGGAGAGAGGAGTTGAGAGTGATGGGGTGAGAGTGAGATGGAACGAGAGAGAGGGAGTGAGAAGGAGAGAGGGGATGAGAAAGAGACAGAGAGAGGGAGGGACGAGAGAGAGAGGGGTGTGAGAGAGAGTGCGGGTGAGAAGGTAAGAGAGAGAGGAGATTTGAGAGAGAGGAGTGAGAGAGAGTGGTTGAGGGGTGAGAGAGAGGGGGTTGAGAGAGAGGGGGGTGTGAGAGAGAGAAGGGGTGAGAGAGTGGGATTGAGAAAGAGAGAGGGGTGAGGGATGTGTGTAGAGGGTGAGAGAGAGGGGTGTGTGAGAGAGATCGCGATATGAGAAAGAGTGGGTGTGAGACAGAGGGGGTGGGAGAGAGAAGGGGAGAGGGGGAGAGAGAGGGGTGAGAGAGTGAGAGTGGAGGTGAGAGAGAAAGGGAGGTGAATGAAGGGGGGTGAGAGAGGGGGTGAGAGAGGGGGTGAGAGAGAGATGGGAGTGAGATAGAGAGAGGGTGTGAGAGGGGGGTATGAGAGAGAGGAGACTTGAGAGAGAGAGGGGTGAAAAAGCGTGCGGGTGAGGGGGTAAGAGAGAAAGGGGGTGAGAGAGAGTGGGGTGAGAGAGGGGGTGAGAGAGAAGGGGTGAGAGAGAGCGAGGGGCTGACAAAGAGAGAGAAGGGTGAGAGAGAGGGAGAGCGAGGGGTGAGAGAAAGGGGGTTTAGAGAGAGGAGATTTGAGAGAGCGAGAGAGCAGGTGAGAGAGAGAGGAGGATGAGGGGGTGAGAGAGAGAGGGTGAGAGAGAGATGGGTTGAGAGAGAGAGATGGGTTGAGAGAGAGGGAGTGCGAGAGAGAGGGGTGAGAGAGAGTGGGGTTGAGAGAGAAAAGCGGGTGAGCGAGAGGGGGGCGAGAAACGGGGCGAGAGACAGGGGCAAGAGACGGGGGCGAGACCGGAGGGGAGAGAGGAGGGGAGAGAGTGGGGTGGGAGAGTGGGGACAGAGAGGGGGGAGAGAGGGGGAGAGAGAGGGGGAGAGAGAGGGGGAGAGAGGGGGGTGTGAGAGAGAAGGGGGTGACAGAGAGGAAGTGAGAGAGAGGGTTGAGAGAGAGGGGGGTGAGAGAGAGAGGGGGGTTAAGAGAGGGCGTGGTGAGAGTCGGCGAGAGAGAGCGGGGGTGAGAGGGGTGAGAGGGGGAGTTGGGGGCAAGAGTGGGGGAGAGAGGGAGAGGGATTGCGGAGAGCGGGGTGAGGGGTATGAGTAGAGGGTGAGAGAGAGGGGTTGTGAGAGAGATCGCGATATGAGAGAGTGGGGGTGTGAGACAGAGGGGGTGTGAGAGATCAGGATGTGAGAGAGTGGGAGTGTGAGACAGAGGAGATGGGAGAGAGAAGGGGAGAGAGAGAGGGGGAGAGAGAGAGAGCGGGTGAGAGAGTGAGAGTGGAAGTGAGAGAGAAAGGGAGGTGAGCGAAGGAGGGGTGAGAGAGGGGATGAGAGAGGGGGTGAGGGAGAGAGATGGGACTGAGAGAGAGAGCGAGCGTGAGAGAGAGTGCGGGTGAGAGAGAGGGGTCTGAGACAAAGCATGGGTGAGAGAGAGGTAGTGAGAGAGAGGCGCTGAGAGAGAGGGGGTGAGAGAGTGCAGGGTGATAGAGAGTGCGGGGTGAGAGAGGGATGAGAGAAAGGGGGTTGAGAGAGAGGGGGTAACAGAGAGAGATGGGAGTGCGAGAGAGAGGAGGTGGGAGAGAGAGAGAGAGTGAGAGAGAGAGGGGAATGAGAGAGAGTGGATGAGAGAGCGGGGGTGAGAGAGAGTGGGTGAGAGAGAGGGTGTGGGAGAGAGTGGGTGGGAGAGAGTGGGTGGGAGAGTGAGCGTGAGAGTGGAGGTGAGAGAGAAAGGGAGGTGAGAGAAAGGGAGGTGAGAGAATGGGGGTGAGAGAGGGGGTGAGAGAGAGATGTCAGTGAAAGAGGGGGGCGTGAGAGAGAGAAAGGAAGGGTGCGTGAGAGAGAAGGGGCGTGAGAGAGAGAGAGGGGGCGTGAGAGAGAGAGGGGGCGTGAGAGAGAGAGGGGGCGTGAGAGAGAGTGAGGGGGCGTGAGGGGTGTGTGAGAGAAAGCGCGTTTGAGAGAGAGGTAGTGAGAGAGAAGGGCTGAGAGAGGGGGTGAGAGAGAGCAGGGTGATAGAGAGCGTGGGGTGAGAGAGAGAGGGGTGAGAGAAAGGGGGTTGAGAGAGAGGGGGTAACAGAGAGAGATGGGAGTGCGAGAGAGAGGAGGTGGGAGAGAGAGAGAGAGTGAGAGAGAGAGGGGAATGAGAGAGAGGGGATGAGAGAGCGGGGGTGAGAGAGAGTGGGTGAGAGAGAGGGTGTGGGAGAGAGTGGGTGGGAGAGAGTGGGTGGGAGAGTGAGCGTGAGAGTGGAGGTGAGAGAGAAAGGGAGGTGAGAGAAAGGGAGGTGAGAGAATGGGGGTGAGAGAGAGGGTGAGAGAGAGAGATGGCAGTGAGAGGAGGGGGCGTGAGAGAGAGAGAGGGGGCGTGAGAGAGAGAGGAAGGGTGTGTGAGAGAGAGGGGGCGTGAGAGAGAGAGGGGGGGCGTGAGAGAGAGAGGGGGCGTGAGGGGTTTGTGAGAGAAAGCGCGTTTGAGAGAGAGGTAGTGCGAGAGAAGGGCTGAGAGAGGGTGGTGAGAGAGAGCAGGGTGATAGAGAGCGTGGGGTGAGAGAGAGAGGGGTGAGAGAAAGGGGGTTCAGAGAGAGGGGGTAACAGAGAAAGAGATGGGAGAGAGAGAAGTGGGTGAGAGGGGGGATGAGAGAGAGGGGGTGAGAGAGAGGGAGTCAGAAGGAGAGAGGGAATGAGAAAGAGACAGAGAGAGGGTGGGAGAGAGGGAGAGGGTGAGAGAGCGAGGGTGTGTGTGAGTGTGTGTGTGTGTGTGTGTGAGAGAGAGGTGAGAGAGAGAGGTGTGAGAGAGATTGGGGTGGGAGAGAGTGGGCTACATAGAGAGAGGGGGTTAAGAGAGAGAGGGTGAGTGGGTGAGAGAAGGAGAAAGGAGGTGAGAAAGAGGGGTTGAGAGAGAGTGTTAAGAGAGAGGGGGTGAGAGAGTGAGGGGTGAGACAGTGAGGGGGGTTGAGAGATGGCGTGGGGAGAGAAAGAGGGGTGTGAGAGAGAGGGGTTGAGAGAGGGGGGAGTGGGAGAGAGATGGGGTTGGGAGAGAGAGTGGGTGAGAGCGAGAGAGATGGATGAGAGAAAGAGGGCTGAGAGAGTGAGTGGGGTTGAGGGAGAGAAAGGGTGAGAGAGAGGGAGGGAGGGTGAGAGAGAGAAGGTGAGAGAGAGAGAGTGGTTAGAGAGAGAGGGGAGAAAGAGGGGGTGGGAGAGAGGGGAGAGAGAGAAGTGTTGAGAGGGAGAGGAGTTGAGAGAGAGAGGGGTTGAGAGAGGTGGGGGCTGAGTGAAAGGGGTTGAGAGAGATTGGGGGAGAGTGAGAGAGGAGTTGAGAAAGAGGGATTGAGAGAGGGAGAGAAGGTGAGAGAGGGGTTAGAGAGAGAGGGAGAGAGAGGGGTTGAGAGCGTGAGCGGGTGGCAGAGAGATGGGGCTGGGAGCGAGAGTGGATGATAGAGAGAGATGGGGAGAGAGAAGGGTGAGAGAGAGGGGGATGGGTGAGGGAGTGGGGTGAGTGAGAGAGGGCGATGTGAGGAGGGTGAGAGAGAAAGGGGTAGAGACAAAGGGTGAGAGACAAAGGGGAGAGAATGGGTCAGAGAAAGAGTGGAGGTGAGACAGAGAGGGGCTGGGAGAGAGGACGTGGGAGAGAGAGGGTTTGAGAATGATGGGGTGAGAGTGAGATGGGATGAGAGAGAGGGAATGAGAAGGAGAGAGAGGGGATGAGAAAGAGACAGAGCGAGGGAGGGGGCGAGAGAGAGTGGGTGTGAGAGAGAGTGCTGGTGAGGGGGTAAGCGAGAGAGGAGGTTTGAGAGAGTGAGGAATGAGTGAGAGTGGGTGAGGGGTTGAGAGAGAGGGGGTTGAGAGAATGAGGGGTGTAAGAGAGAGAAGTGGGTGAGAGAGAGGGATTGAGAAAGAGAGAGAAGTGTGTGTGAGAGAGAGAGGGGTGAGAGAGAGAAGGGTGTGAGAGAGAGGCGGTATGAGAGAGAAGAGATTTGAGAGAGAGAGAGGGGGTGAGAAAGACCGCGGGTGAGGGGGTAAGAGAGAGGGTGAGAGAGTAGGGGTGAGAGAGCGAGGGGCTGACATAGGGAGAGAAGGGTGAGAGAGAGGGAGAGCGAGGGTTGAAAGAAGGTGTTTAGAGAGAGAGGGGGTTTGAGACAGCGAGTGAGAGAGAGAGGAGGATGAGGGGGTGAGAGGGAGAGGGTGAGAGAGAGGGTGAGATAGAGGGGGTTGAGAGAGGGGGTGAGAGAGAGGGGGTGAGAGAGAGGGGTGAGAGAGAGGGGTGTGAGAAAGGGAGAGAGGGGGAGAAAGAGAGATGTGAGAGAGGGAGGGCTGAGAACGAGTGAGGTGGAGAGAAAGAGAGGGGGTCAGAGAAAGTGAATGTGTGGCGGGGTGAGAGCTAAGAGGTGGGAGAGAAGGTGGGAGAGAGAGGGGGTGAGAGAGAGGGATTGAGAGAAAGGGGAAGAGTTAGAGAATGGGTGTGAGAGAGAGGGGGACAGCGAGAGAATGAGAGATGAGAGAGATGGGACACGAGAGAGCGAAAGGGGTGAGTGAGGCGGTGAGATAGACAGTGACTGGGGAGTTGAGAGAGAGAGAGAGAGAATGAGTGAACAGATGAGAGAGTTAGAGGGGTGTGAGGGAGATGGGGTGAGAGAGTGGACGCTAGAGAGAGACAGAGCGAGAGCAAGGAGGAGAGAGGAAGAAAGGGGTCAAAAGAGAGAGAGAAATGGGGCGAACGAGAGAAAGAGGGTGCGAGCGAGGGGGTATACAGAGAGAGAGAGAGCGGGGGTGTGAGACAGAGCGTGAGGGGGAAGGGGATTGAGAGAGAGAAAAAGTGAGCGAGAGACAGAAGTTAATAGAGTGAGAGAGAGTGGGATGAGAGAGAGCGCGGGGAGAGAGGGGTTAGAGAGAGTTGTGAGAGAGAGACAGAGAGGTGGGTAAGAGAGAGGGTGTGAGCGGGGGAGATAGAGTGAAGGGGTGAGAGAGAGAGAGAGAGAGAGAAGGTTGGAGAGAGAGGGGGTGAGAGAGAGCGAGGGGGAGAGAGATAACAAGGTGAGAGAGAAAGTGGGTGTGAGAGAGGGGCTGAGAGAGAAAGGAGCTGAGAGAGAGAGGAGCTGAGAGAGAGGGTTGAGAGAGATGGGGATGAGAGAGAGGAGGTGAGAGAGAGAGGGAGTGATGAGAAAGAGGGAGTGAGAAAGAGAGTGGGTGAGAGAGAGAGAGAGTTGAGAGAGAGAAGCGGTGAGAGAGAGGGGATGAGAAAGAGACAGAGAGAGGGTGGGAGAGAGGGAGGGTGTGAGGGAGTGAGGGTGTGTGTGTGTGTGTGAGAGAGAGAGAGAGTGAGAGAGGGAGGTGAGAGAGAGAGGTGAATATGAATAAGAGAGATTGGGGTGGGAGAGAGGGGGTGACAGAAAGAGAGAGAGGGTGAGGGGGTGAGAGAGGGAGTGAGGTGGGAAAGAGTGAGGGGGTTGAGAGATGGGGGTTGAGAGAGGGGGATGAGAGCGAGGGGTTGAGAGAGGGGGGTGAGAGAGAGAGATGGTGAGACAGATGGAGTGTGAGAGAGAGGGGTGAGCGAGAGAGAGGGTGAGAGAGAGGGGTGAGAGAGAGGGGGTGAGAGAGGGGTGAGTGGGGGAGTTGAGAGAGAGGGGCAGTGAGAGAGAGTGGGTGGAGAGAGGGAGTGAGAAAGAGAGGGGGTGAGAGAGAGGGGATGAGAGAGAGAGAGGGGGGTGAGAGAGAGAGAGAGGAGTGAGAGAGAGGGACGGTGAGAGAGAGGGGCGGTGAGAGAGACCGGGGTGAGAGAGAGGAGGTAGAGAGAGAGTGAGAGATAGTGGGGGTGAGAGAGAGGGGGGTGAGAGAGAGAGGGCTAAAAGAGAGATGGAGTAAGAAAGAGTGGGGTTGAGACAGAGCGGGGGGAGAGAGTGATGGGTTGAGAGAGAGAAGACAGTGAGAGAGAGGAGTGAGAGAGAGGGGTTGAGATAGAGTGGTGTTGAGAGAGAGGGGCCGAGAGAGAGAGGGGGGTGAGAGAGAGAGGGCTAAAAGAGAGATGGAGTAAGAAAGAGTGGGGTTGAGACAGAGCGGTGAGAGAGAGAGAGGGGGAGAGAGAGTGACGGGTTGAGAGAGAGTGACAGGTTGAGAGAGAGAAGACAGTGAGAGAGAGGAGTGTGAGAGAGAGGGGTCGAGAGAGGGGGATGAGAGAGAGGGGGTTGAGAGAGAGGGTGTCAGACAGAAAGGGGTTCGAGAGAGACAGGGTGGGACCAGCAATGTGAATGGGAGAGAGAGGGGTGAGAGAGAGAGGAGGGTAAGAGAGAGAGAGGGGTGAGAGAGAGTGGGTGGGAGAGAGAGAGGGGGGGAGAGAGAGTGGAGTGAGAGAGTGAGTGGGGTGAGATACAGCGGGTGAGTGAGAGAGAGGGGTGACAGAGAGAGGGGTGAGAGAGTCGGTGGGAGAGAGAGTGGGTGGGAGAGAGAGAGGGTTGGGAGAGAGAGTGGAGTGAGAGAGAGTGGAGTGAGAGAGCGTGGGGTGAGAGATACAGCGGGTGAGTGAGAGAGAGGGTGAGAGAGGGTGGGTGAGAGAGGGGGTGGGAGAGAGAGAGGGGTGAGAGATACAGCGGGTGAGTGAGAGAGAGGGTGAGAGAAGGTGGGTGAGAGAGGGGGGTGGGAGAGAGAGAGGGGTGAGAGAGAGAGGGCGATGTGAGGGGTGAGAAGGGAGAAAAGGGGAGAGACAAAGGGGGTGTGAGAGTGGGTCAGAGAAAGAGTGGAGGTGACACAGAGAGGGGCTGGGAGAGAGGGCGTGGGAGAGACGGGGTTGAGAGAGAGATGGTGGGAGTGAGATGGGGTGAGAGAGAGACAGTGAGTGGAAGAGAGGGAGGGAGTGAGAGAGAAGGGTAGAAGAGAGAGGAAGTGTGAGAGCTAGAGAGAGGGGTTGAGAGAGGATTGAGAGAGGGGTTGAGGGAGAGAAGGGGGTAAGACAGAGATTCTGAGAAAGAGAGAGAGGTGAGAAATAAAGAGAGAGGGGTGAGAGAGAGAGGGGGTAAGAGATGGTTTGAGAGAGCGAGAGAGGGGGGTGAGGGGTGGGAGAGAGAGACGGTGAGAGAGAGGGGTGTGACTGAGAGAGGTGTGAGAGAGAGGGTGTGAGAGAGGGGGAGAGAGAGTGGGGTTGAGGGGGTGAGAGAGAGAGTGAGGGGGTGAGAGAGAGTGTGAGAGAGAGAGAGGGAGAGATGAGAGAGGGAGCTGGGTGAGGGGGTTGAGAGAGAAAGTGGGCTGAGAGAGAGGGGGGCTGAGAGAGAGGGGATGAGAGAGAGAGTGAACATGAGAGAGAGGGTGTGAGAGTGAGGGTAGAGAGAGAGAGGGGGTGAGAGAGAGAGTGAGGGGGTGAGAGAGAGAGAGAATGTGAGAGAGAGGGTGTGAGAGTGAGGGGGTGAGAGAGAGAGAATGTGAGAGAGAAGGTGTGAGAGTGAGGGTAGAGAGAGAGGGGTGAGAGAGAGAGTGAGGGGGTGAGAGAGAGAGAGAATGTGAGAGAGAGGGTGTGAGAGTGAGGGGGTGAGAGAGAGAGAATGTGAGAGAGAGGGTGTGAGAGTGAGGGTAGAGAGAGAGGGGTGAGAGAGAGGGTGCGTGAGCGAGGGTGAGAGATAGGGTTGAGAGACAGGGGGTTGAGAGAGAGAGGGCTAAAAGAGAGATGGAGTGAGAAAGAGTGGAGTTGAGACAGAGCGGTGAGAGAGGGGGAGTGAGAGTGACGGGTTGAGATAGAGAGGGGTTGAGAGAGAGGGTTCGAGAGAAGGGGATGAGAGAGAGGGGGGTTGAGAGAGAGGGTGTCAGACAGGAAGGGGTTCGAAAGAGACAGGGTGGGACAGCAATGTGGATGGGAGAGAGAGAGGGGTGAGAGAGAGAGAGGAGGGTAAGAGAGAGAGAGAGGGGTGACAGAGAGTGGGTGGGAGAGAGAGAGAGGGGTGGGAGAAAGAGTGGAGTGAGAGAGTGAGTGGGTTAGAGATACAGCGGGTGAGTGAGAGAGAGGGGTGACAGAGAGAGGGGTGAGAGAAAGAGTGGAGTGAGAGAGTGAGTGGGGTGAAAGATACAGCGGGTGAGTGAGAGAGAGGGATGAGGAGAGAGAGGGTTGAGAGAGACTGGGTGGGAGAGAGAGAGTGGGTGGGAGAGAGGGGTGGGAGAGAGAGAGTGGGGTGAGAGAGACAGTGGGTGAGTGAGAGAGAGGGGTGACAGAGAGAGAGGGGTGAGGGAGAGAGTGGGTGGGAGAGAGAGTGCGTGGGAGAGAGAGGGGTGGGAGAGAAAGTGGAGTGAGAGAGAGTGGAGTGAGAGAGAGCGTGGGGTGAGAGATACAGCGGGTGAGTGAGAGAGAGGGTGAGAGAGAGGGCGATGTGAGGGGTGTGAGAGAGAAATGGGGAGAGACAAAGGGGGTGTGAGAGTGGGTCAGAGAAAGAGTGGAGGTGAGACATAGAGGCGCTGGGAGAGACGGCGTGGAAGAGACAGGGGTTGAGAGAGATGGTGGGAGTGAGATGGGGTGAGAAAGAGAGACAGTGAGTGGGAGAGTGGGAGGGAGTGAGAGAGAAGGGTAAGAGAGAGAGGAGGTTTGAGAGCGAGAGAGAGGGGTTGAGAGAGGATTGAGAGAGGGGTGTGGGAGAGAAGGGGGTAAGATAGAGATTCAGAGAAAGAGAGAGAGGTGAGAGAGAAAGAGAGAGGGGTGAGAGAGAGGGGGTAAGAGAGAGATGGTTTGAGAGAGCGAGAGAGAGGGGGTGAGGGGTGGGAGAGAGAGACGGTGAGAGAGAGGGGTGTGACAGAGAGGGCTGTGAGAGAGAGGGTGTGAGAGAGGGGGAGAGAGAGTGGGGTTGAGGGGGGTGAGAGAGAGAGTGAGGTGGTGAGAGAGAGAGTGTGTGTGAGAGAGAGGGAGAGATGAGAGAGGGAGCTGGGTGAGGGGGTTGAGAGAGAAAGTGGGCTGAGACAGAGGGGGGCTGAGAGAGAGAGGGGATGAGAGAGAGAGAGAGTGAGGGGGTGAGAGAGAGAGAGAGAGAGAATGTGTGAGAGAGAGGGTGTGAGAGTGAGGGTAGAGAGAGAGAGAGGGGGTGAGAGAGAGAGTGAGGGGGTGAGAGAGAGAGAATGTGAGAGCGAGGGTGTGAGAGTGAGGGTAGAGAGAGAGAGAGGGGTGAGAGAGAGGGTGTGTGTGAGAGAGAGAGAGTGAGAGAGTGAGGGTGAGAGAGAGGGATTGAGAGAGAAGGGGGCTGAGAGAGAGGGTTTGAGAGAGGAAAGGGGCTGAGAGAGAAGGGGTGACAGAGATGGGGTGTGAGAGAGAGGGGTTGAGAGAGGAAAGGGGCTGAGAGAGAAAAGGGTGAAAGAGATGGATTGTGAGAGAGGGGGAGTGAGAGAGAGGGGGTGAGATTAGAGAGAGAGCGTGGTGAGAATGCGAGTGGGCTGAGAGTGAAAGGGGGCTGAGAGAGAGGGAGTAGGGAGAGAGGGGCTGAGAGAGAAAGGGGGCTCAGAGAGACAGGGAGGAGAGCGAGGGGAGAGAGAGAGCGGATGAGGGGGTGTGAGAGAGAGGGTGAGCTGAGAGGGTGAGAAAGAGAAGGGTGTGTGAGAGAGAGTGGGTGACAGAGAGGGGTTGAGAGAGAGAGGGGTGAAAAAGGGAGAGAGGAGTGAGAAAGGGAGAGAGGGGGAGAAAGAGAGAGGGGGAAGAACGAGAGGGTCAGAGAAAGAGTGGAGGTGGGGGAGTGGGAGAGAGGGAGTGGGAGAGAGAGAGGCCGCTAGAGAGAGGGGGTGAGAGAGAGAGAAGGGTGAGAGAGTGAGAGGGAGAGTGGTTGGCAGATAGAGCGGGGTGAGGGAGAGAGGGCGTGAGAGAGAAGAGTGAGAGATAGAGAGAGGGGTGAGAGAGTACGGGTGTGAGAGATGGAGGTGTGACAGAGAGGGATTGAGAGAGAGGGGTGAGAGAGAGGGGATGAGAAAGGTGGGGTGAGAGAGGGGGTGAGAGAGGGGGAGGTGAGAGACGGGGTGAGAGAGAGAGGTGTGAGAGAGAGAGGGGTGTGTGACAGAGAGGGAGTGAGAGAGTGATGGCGAGAGAGAGAGGGTGAGGGAGAGGTGTGAGAGAGAGGTGCGCGAGAGAGAGGGGTGTGTGACAGAGAGGGAGTGAGAGAGTGATGGTGAGAGAGAGAGGGTGAGGGAGAGATGTGAGAGAGAGGTGCGCGAGAGAGAGAGGGTGAGAGAGAGAGAGAGGGGGATGGGACAGAGAGGGAGTGAGAGAGTGGGGTGAGAGAGTGGTCGGTGAGAGAGGAGGTGAGAGAGGGGGTGAGAGAGGGGGGGTGAGAGAAAGGGGAGAGAGAGAGAGGGATGAGAGAGAGGTGTGTGAGAGAGAGTGTTGAGGGAGAGAGGAGGTGTGTGAGAGAGGGGTGTAAGAGAGAGAGGGGTGAGAGAGAGGGTTGAGAGAGAGAGGTGTGAGGGAGAGGGGGTGAGACAGAGGGGTGAGAGAGAGAGGGGCTGAAAGAGAGGGACTGAGAAAGGGGGTGTGAGAGAGGCGGTGAGAGAGAAGGGGTGTGACAGGGATGTGTGAGAGAGAGGGTGTGAGAGAGAGGGTGTTGAGAGAAAGAGGGTGAGAGAGAGGTGGGTGTGAGAGAGAGGGTGAGAGAGAGAGGGTGTTGAGAGAAAGAAGGTGAGAGAGAGGTGGGTGTGAGAGAGAGGGTGAGAGAGAGAGAGCGATGTGAGGGGTGTGAGAGAGAAATGGGGAGAGACAACGGGGGTGAGAGAGTGGGTCAGAGAAAGAGTGGAGATGAGACAGAGAGGGCTGGGAGAGAGGGCGTGGGAGAGACAGGGGTTGAGAGAGATGGTGGGAGTGAGATGGGGTGAGAAAGAGAGACAGTGAGTGGCAGAGAGGGAGGGAGTGAGAGAGAGAAAGGGTAAGAGAGAGGAGGTTTGAGAGCGAGAGAGAGGGGTTGAGAGAGGATTGAGAGAGGGAGTGACAGAGAGAGGGGTGAGAGAGAGGGGGTGAGAGAGGTGGCGGTGAGAGAGGGGGTGAGAGAGGGGAGGTGAGAGACGGGGTGAGAGAGAGAGGTGTGAGAGAGAGAGGGGTGTGTGACAGAGTGGGAGTGCGAGAGAGATGGTGAGAGTGAGAGGCTAAGGGAGAGGTGTGAGAGAGAGGTGTGCGAGAGAGAGAGGTTGAGAGAGAGAGAGGGGTGAGTGACAGAGAGGGAGTGAGAGAGAGGGGTGAGAGAGAGGGGTGAGAGAGAGGTCAGTGAGAGAGGGGGTGAGAGAGGTGGAGGTGAGAGAGGGGATGACAGAGAGGGCGAGAGAGAGAGGGAGAGAGAGAGGGATGAGAGAGAGAGGTGTGTGAGAGAGGGATGAGGGAGAGAGGAGGTGTGAGAGAGAATGCTGTAAGGGGGGGGTGAGAGAGAGACAGGAGGCTGAGAGAGAGCGGTGAGCGATAGGGGTGAGAGAGAGAGGTGTGAGAGAGAGGGGGTGAGAGAGGGGTGAGAGATAGAGGGGCTGAAAGAGAGGCACTGAGAAAGGGGGTGTGAGAGAGTCGGTGAGAGAGAAGGGATGTGAGAAGGATGTGTGACAGAGAGGGTGTGAGAGAGAGGGTGTTGAGAGAAAGAGGGTGAGAGAGAGGTGGGTGAGAGAGAGTTGGGTGAGAGAGAGGGGTAAGAGAGCGCGGAGAGAGAGAGCGTGAGAGAGAGAAGCGGTGTGAGAGAGAGGGGTAAGGGTAAGAGAGAGGGGTGAGAGAGAGGGGAGTGAGAGAGAGGGTGACAGGGAGATGTGTATGAGAGAGAGACCGGCAAGAGAAAGAGTGGTGAGAGAGAAGGCGTGAGAGAGAGGGTGAGAGAGAGGAGTGTGAGAGAGAGGGGTAAGAGAGAGAGGAGTGAGAGAGAGGGTGTATGAGAGAGATCAGAGTGGAAGAGAGCGCGGGTGAGAAAGAGAGAGGGGGTGAGAGAGAGACAGGCATAGAAAGAGAGGGTGTTAGAGAGAAGTTGAGAGAGAGGCGTGAGAAAGGGGGTAAGAGAGAGAGAGGGGAAAGTGAGACAAGGGTGAGAGGGTGAGAGAGAGAGGAAGGATGGGAAAGATCTGGATGGGGGAGAGCGCGGGTGAGAAAGAGAAAGGAGGGGGGAGAGAGTGGGGGAGAGGGGGGGAGAGAGAGAGAGGTAAGAGAGAGGAGGATGAAAGAGACAGGGGTGAGAGAGGGGGGATGAGAGAGTGGGGTGTTAGAGAAAGAGGGGCCGAGAGAAAGGGTGGGAGGGTGGGTGAGAGACTGGGGGCTGAGAGAAAGGGGGTGAGAGAGATGAGAGTGGTGAGAGTGGGACGGGGTAAGAGAGTCAGAGGGCTAAGAAAGAGAGGGTGCGAGACAGTGAGAGAGTGAGGGGGTGAGAGAGAGGGGAGAGAGCGGGGTTGACAGATAGAGCGGGGTGAGAGAGAGGGGTGAGAGAGAGGGGGGGTGATAGAGTACGGGTGTGAGAGTTGGGAGTGTGACAGAGAGGGAGTGAGAGAGAGGGGTGAGAGAGAGGGGCTGGGAGAGGTGGCGGTGAGAGAGGGGTTGAGAGAGGGGAGGTGAGAGACGGGGTGAGAGAGAGGGATGAGAGAGGGAGGTGTGAGAGAGAGAGGATGAGAGAGAGAGGGGGATGTGACAGAGAGGGAGTGAGAGAGAGATGGTGAGAGAGGGGTGAGAGAGAGGTGTGTGAGAGAGAGGGGTGAGGGAGAGAGGAGGTGTGAGAGAGAAGGGTGTGTGAGAGAGAGGGCGGTGAGAGAGAGAGGGTTGAGAGGGAGATGGTGAGAGAGAGGGGTGAGAGAGAGAGGGGCTGAAAGAGATGGACTGAGAAAGGTGGTGTGAGAGAGGCGGTGAGAGAAAAGGGGTGTGAGAGGGATGTGTGAGAGAGAGGGTGTGAGAGAGAGGGTGTTGAGAGAAAGAGGGTGAGAGAGAGGTGGGTGACAGAGAGGGGTAAGAGAGAGCGGAGAGAGAGAGCGTGAGAGAGAGAAGCGGTGTGAGAGAGGAGTAAGAGAGAGAGAGGGGTAAGAGAGAGAGGGCGTGAGAGAGAGGGGTGAGAAAGAGAGGGGCTGAAAGAGAGGGACTGAGAAAGGGGGTGTGTGAGAGGCGGTGAGAGAGAAGGGGTGTGAGAGGGATGTGTGAGAGAGAGGGTGTGAGAGAGGGGGGGTTGAGAGAAAGAGGGTGAGAGAGAGGTAGGTGAGAGAGAGGGTAAGAGAGAGCGGAGAGAGAGAGCGTGAGAGAGAGAAGCGGTGTGAGAAAGAGGGGTAAGAGAGAGAGGGGTGAGAGAGAGAGGGGGGGTGAGATAGAGGGTGAGAGGGAGAGGTGTATGAGTGAGCGAGGGGTAAGAGAGAGACGAGTGAGAGATAGAGGATGAGAGAGAGGGGTATGTGAGAGGCGGGGTTGAGAGAGAGGTGTGTGAGAGGGAGGGGTGTGTGAGAGAGAGAGGGGCTGAAAGATAGGGCCTGAGAGAGAGGGGGTGAGAGAGAAGGGGTGAGAGAGAGAGGGTGGGAGAGAGAGAGGTGAGAGAGAGAGAGGTGCAAGTGAAAGAGAGGGGTAGGAGAGAGAGGGTGAGAGAGAGAGGCGTGAGAGAGAAGGTGTGTGAGAGAGATCAAGGTGGAAGAGACTGGGGAGAGAGAGGGGGGGCTGAGAGAGAGGGGTGAGAGAGAGAGAGGTTGAGAGAAAGGGGTAAGAGAGTGAGAGAGGGGTGGGAGAGAGACGGGTGAGAGAGGGGTGAGAGAGAGGGGACGAGAGGGAGAGGTGAGAGAGAGAGGCTTGAGAGAGAACGTGTGTGAGATAGGTCAGGGTGGAAGAGACTGGGGAGAGGGAGAGGGGCCTGAGAGAGAGTGGTGTGAGAGAGAGATGGGGGTAATAGAGAGAGGGGTGAGAGAGAGAGACGGGTGAGAGAGAGAGGGTCTGAGAGAGAATGGATGAGAAAGAGAGGGTGAGAGAGAGGGTGAGAGAGAGAGAGTGTGAGAGGGGGGTGAGAGAGAAAGGGGTGAGAGAGAGAGGGGGGTGAGACAGTGCGAGGGGCTGAAAGAGAGGACCTGAGAGAGGGTGGTGAGAGATGCGGTGAGAGAGAAGGGGTACGCGAGAGAGGTGTGAGAGAGAGAGGGTGTGAGAGAAATGGGTGAGAGAGAGGTGTGTGAGAAAGAGAGGGGTAAGCGATGGGAGGAGAGAGAGAGAGAAGGGGTAAGAGAGAGGGGGTGAGAGAGAGAGGGTGAGAGAGAGGGGTTGAGAGAGAGGGGTGAGAGAGAGGGGGCGTGAGAGAGTGAGAGGGGCTGAAAGAGAGGGCCTGAGAGAGGGGGATGAGAGAGAGAAGGGTCAGAGAGATGAGTGAGAGAGAAGGGTGTGTGAGAGAGAGAGGGGTGAGAGAGAAGGGTGAGAGAGAAGGGGTGAGAGAGAGAGGTGTGTGTGTGAGAGAGAGAGGGTGATGAGTGAGAGAGGGTGAGAGAAGGGCTGAGAAAGAGGGGGTAAGAGAGTGAGAGGACTAAGAAACAGAGAGTGCAAGAGAGTGAGGGAGTGAGAAAGAGGGGAGCTAGAGAGCGGATGACATAGAGCGGGGTGAGAGAGAGAGAGAGGGGTGAGAGAGTGAGGGGGTGAGAGTGAGGGGGAGTGAGAAAGACGGGTTAAAGATAGGAGTGTGAGACAGAGAGGGGGTGAGAAAGAGAGGGGTGAGAGAGAGGGCCTGAGAGAGTGGGGGAGAGAGAATGGGTGAGAGAGAGGGCCTGAGAGAGGGAGTGTGAGAGAGAGAGGTGTGAGAGAGAGGGGGTGAGAGAGAGAGGTGTGTGAGAGAGAGGGAGATGTGTGAGAGAGAGGGCTGAATGAGAGGGCCTGAGAGAGAGGGGGTGAGAGAGGGGGTGAGAGAGAAGGGGTGAGAAAGAGAGAGAGAGGGGTAAGAGAGAGAGGGGTAGGAGAGAGAGGGTGAGAGAGAGAGAGAGAAGGGTGTGAGAGAGAGGTGTGTGAGAGAGAGGGGGAAGAGAGAGAGGGTTGAGAGAGAGGGTGAGAGAGAGATGAGTGTGAGCGAGAGGGTAAGAGAGAGAGGGGTAAGAGAGAGAGGGTGTGAGAGAGAAGGGTGTTAGAGAGAGGGGATGTTAGAGAGAGGGTGTGAGGGTAAGTGAGAGACACGAGGCTGAGAGAGTGAGGGGTGAGAGAGAATGTGAGTGGTGAGAGTGGGAGGAGATAAGAGAGTGAGAGGGCTAAGAATGAGAAGGTGTGAGAGAGGGGGGAGAGAGTGGGGGAGAGAGAGAAGGGGGTGAGAGAGAGGGTGAGAGAGAGAGGTGTGTGAGAAAGAGAGGATAAGAGAGAGGGGTGAGAGAGCCACAGAGGGTTGAGAGAGAGAGTTGTGTGAGAGAGAGGGTGTGAGAGAGAGTGTGTGTGAGAGAGAAGTGTGTGAGAGAGAGAGGAGTAAGTGAGAGAGGGGTGAGAGAGAGCTGTATGAGAGAGAGGGTGTGTGGGAGAGAGAGGGGCTGAAAGAGAGGTCCTGTGAGAGAGGGGGTGAGAGAGGGGACGAGAGAGAAGGTGTGAGAGAGAGAGGGTGAGAGAGAGAGGTAAGAGAGAGCGTGGTAGGAGAGAGAGAGAGGGTGTGAAAGAGAGAAGGGTGTGAGAGAGAGGGGAGAGGGAAAGAGGGGGTGTGAGAGAGATCGGGGTGGAAGAGAGAGTGGGTGTGAAAGAAACTGGGGTGGAGAGTGAGCCAGGCTGAGAGAGAGAGGGTGAGAGAGAACGGGGTGAACTGGGGTGAGAGAGAGGGGGCAAGAGAGAGGGGTGAGAGAGAGAGAGAGAGAGGGTCACAAAGAGAGACGGGTAAGAGAGAGGGGTGAGAGAGATCGGAGTGGAAGATAGAGCGGGTGAGAAAGAGAGAGGGGGTGAGAGAGAGATTAGTGTGGAAGAGCGAGTGAGTGAGAAAGAGACAGGGGTGAGAGAGAGAGACAGGCTGAGTTGGAGAGACAGGGGTGAGAGAGGTAGGGTTAGTGGGAGGAGAGAGAGGGTGAGGGGGGTGAAAGAGAGAGAAGGGGTGAGAGAGAGAGGGCCTGAGAGAGAGGGGGTGAGATAGAGAGAGGGGAAAGAGAGAGAGGGGTGAGAGAGAGAGTGAAAGAGAGAGGGGTTTGGAGAGAGAGATGGGTAAGAGAGAGGGGTGAGAGAGAGGGTGTAAGAGGGAGAGGTAAGAGAGAGAGAGGGGGTGAGAGAGAGGGCCTGAGAGAGAGGGGGTGAGATAGAGAGAGGGGTAAGAGAGAGAGGGGTGAGAGAGAGAAGGTGAGAGAGAGAGAGGCGTGTGAGAGAACGTGTGTGAGAGAGATCAGGGTGGGAGAGACTGGGGAGAGGGAGAGGGGCCTGAGAGAGAGAGTGGTGTGAGAGAGTGGGGGTAAAAGAGAGAGGGATGGGAGAGAGAGGGCCTGAGAGAGGGATTGAGAGAGAATGGGTGAGAGAGAGAGGTGTGAGAGAGAGGGGGGTGTAAGAGAGAGAGGGGGGTGAGAGAGAGAAGGCCTGAGAGAGGTGGTGAGAGAGAATGGGTGAGAGAGAGAGGGTGAGAGATAGAGGCGGGAGAGAGAACGTGTGTGAGAGAGGTCAGGGTGGAAGAGACTGGGGAGAGGGAGAGGGGCCTGAGAGAGAGAGTGGTGTGTGTGTGAGAGAGGGGGGAAATAGAGAGAGGGGTTAGAGAGAGAGAGGGGTGAGAGAGAGAGAGGGGATGTGAGAGAGATCGGAGTGGAAGAGAGCGCGGGTGAGAAAGAGAGAGGGGTTGAGAGAGACAGGCAGAGAAAGAGTAGGTAAGAGAGAGAAGGTGAGAGAGAGGGGACAGAGAGTGAGAGGGGTAAGAAAGAGAGGATGTGAGAGAGTGAGAGAGGGGAGAAGAGAGAGGGGGTGGGAGAGAGGGCGTGAGAGAGAGAGGGTGTGAGAGAGAGAGGGGTGAGAGAGAGGGTGTGTGAGAAAGAGGTGTGAAAGAGAGGGGAGTGACAGAGAGGGAGTGAGAGAGAGGGGTGAGAGAGGGGGCGGTGAGACAGGGGGTGAGAGAGAGAGGTGAGAGAGAGAGGTCTGAGAGAGCGCGAGGGCCTGAGAGAGGGAGTGAGAGAGAATGGGTGAGAGAGAGGGTGAGAGAGAGAGAGAGAGAGAGGGTGAGAGCGAGAGGTGTGAGAAAGAGGGGTGTGAGAGAGAGAGGTGAGAGAGAGAGGGGTGAGAGAGAGGGTATGTGAGAGAGAGGTGGGTAAGAGACAGAGGGAGGTGAGAGAGAGAAGTGTGTGAGAGAGAGGGCCTGAGAGAGGGGGTGAGACAGAATGGGTAAGAGAGAGAGGGTGAGAGAGAGAGGTGTGTGAGAGAGGGGGTGAGAGAGAGAGGGGTGAGAAAGAAAGGGGCGAGAGAGAGGTGTGAGAGTGTGAGAGGGGCTGAAAGAGAGGGCCTGAGAGAGGGGTGAGAGAGGGGTGAGAGAGAGAGGTATGAGAGAGACAAGGTGTGAGAGAGAGGGGGGTGACAGAGAGGGGTAAAGAAGAGAAGGGTGAGAGAAAGGGTGAGAGAGAGAGGTGTGAGAGAGAGGGGTGGAACTGAGAGAGGGGGTGAGAGAGAGAGGGTGAGAGAGAGAGAGATGTGAGAGAGGGGGTGAGAGGGAGAGGGGAGAGGGAGAGAGGGGGTGTGAGAGCGATCAGGGTGGAAGAGAGAGCGGGTGAGGAAGAGACGGAGGTGAGAGAGAGAGAGACAGGCTGAGTTAGAGAGACAGGGGTGAGAGAGAGAGAGGGTGAGAGGGAGGAGGGAGAGGGTGAGAGGGGGGTGAAAAAGGAAGAAGGGGTGAGAGAGAGAGGGCCTGAGAGAGGGGGTGAGATAGAGAGAGGGGAAAGAGAGAAGGGGTGAGAGGGAGAGAGGGCGAGAGGGAGGGGTTAGAGAGGGGGGGGTGAGAGAGAGAGAGGAACTGAGAGAGAGAGAGGGTGAGAGAGAGAGGCGTGAGAGAGAAAATGCGTGAGCGAGATCAGGGTGGGAGAGACTGGGGAGAGGGAGAGGGGCCTGAGGGAGAGAGAGTGGTGTGTGAGAGAGAGTGGGTAATAGAGAGATGGGTGGGAGAGAGAGGGCCCGAGAGAGGGGGTGAGAGAGAATGGGTGAGAGAGAGGGGAGAGAGAGAGGGGGGGTGTGAGAGAGAGGGGGGTGTAAGAGAGAGAGGGGGTGAGAGAGAGAAGGCCTGAGAGAGGTGATGAGAGAGAATGGGTGAGAGAGAGAGGGTGAGAGAGAGAGGCGTGAGAGAGAATGTGTGCGAGAGAGGTCAGAGTGGAAGAGACTGGGGAGAGGGAGAGGGGCCTGAGAGAGAGAGAGTGGTGTGTGAGAAAGAGAGGGGGGAAATAGAGATAGGGCTGGGAGAAAGAGGGCCTGAGAGAGGGGTTAAGAGAGAGAGAGGGTGAGAGAGAGAGGGGGGTGAGAGTGAGTGGGTGAGAGAGAGAGAAGACCGGAGAGAGGGGGTGAGAGAGAATGGGTGAGAGAGAGAGGAGTGAGAGAGAGTGGGGTGAGAGAGAGAGAGAGGAGTGAGAGAGAGAGGGGGTGTGAGAGAGAGAGGGTGTAAGAGAGACGGGGGGGTGAGAGAGAGAGAGTGAGAGAGGCGTGAGAGAGAACGTGTGTGAGAGAGGTCAGGGTGGAAGAGACTGGGGAGAGGGAGAGGGGCCTGAGAGAGAGAGAGTGGTGTGAGAGAGAGAGGGGGGTAATAGCGAGAGAGGTTAGAGAGAGAGAGAGGGGTGAGAGAGAGAGAGAGGGGGTGTGAGAGAGATCGAAGTGGAAGAGAGAGCGGGTGAGAAAGAGAGAGGGGGTGAGAGAGAGACAGGCAGAGAAAGAGTAGGTGAGAGAGAGAAGGTGTGGGAGAGGGGGAAAGAGAGTGAGAGGGGTAAGAAAGAGAGAATGTGAGAGAGTGAGAGAGGGGAGAGAGGGGGTGGGAGAGAGGGCGTGAGAGAGAGAGGGTGTGAGAGAGAGGGGTGAGAGAGAGGGTGTGTGAGAAAGAGGTGTGAAAGAGAGGGGAGTGACAGAGAGGGGGTGAGAGAGATGGGTGAGAGAGGGTGCGGTGAGACAGGGGGTGAGAGAGAGAGGTGAGAGAGAGAGGTGTGAGAGAGCGCGAGGGCCTGAGAGAGGGAGTAAGAGAGAATGGGTGTGAGAGAGAGGGTGAGAGAGAGAGAGAGGGTGAGAGAGAGAGGTGTGAGAGAGAGGGGTGAGAGAGAGAGGGGGGTGAGAGAGAGAGAGGGGTGAGAGAGGGGGTATGTGTGAGAGAGGGGTGTAAGAGATAGAGGGAGGTGAGAGAGAGAAGTGTGTGAGAGAGAGGGCCTGAGAGAGGGGGTGAGACAGAATGGGTAAGAGGGAGAGGGTGAGAGAGAGAGGTGTGTGAGAGAGGGGGTGAGAGAGAGAGGGGTGAGAGAGAGAGGGGTGAGAGAGAGAGAGGTGTGAGAGTGTGAGAGGGGCTGAAAGAGAGGGCCTGAGAGATGAGTGAGAGAGGGGTGAGAGAGAGAGGTATGAGAGAGACAGGGTGTGAGAGAAAGGGGGGTGACAGAGAGGGGTAAAGAAGAAAAGGGTGAGAGAGAAAGGGTGAGAGAGAGAGGTGTGAGAGAGAGGGGTGGAACTGAGAGAGGGGGTGAGAGAGAGGGGGGAGAGGGAGAGAGGGGGTGTGAGAGCGATCAGGGTGGAAGAGAGAGCGGGTGAGGAAGAGACGGGGGTGAGAGAGAGAGACAGGCTGAGTTAGAGAGACAGGGGTGAGAGAGAGAGGGTGGGGGGGGTGAAAGAGGAAGAAGGGGTGAGAGAGAGAGGGCCTGAGAGAGAGGGGGTGAGATAGAGAGAGGGGAAAGAGAGAGGGGGGTGAGAGAGAGAGGGTGAGAGGGAGGGGTTAGAGAGAGAGAGGGGGTGAGAGAGAGAGAGGGACTGAGAGAGAGGGGGTGAGATAGAGAGAGGGGTAAGAGAGAGAGGGGTGAGAGAGAGGGTGAGAGATAGAAGCGTGAGAGAGAACATGCGTGAGAGAGATCAGGGTGGGAGAGACTGGGGAGAGGGAGAGGGGCCTGAGAGAGAGTGAGTGGTGTGTGTGAGAGAGTGGGTAATAGAGAAAGGGGTGGGAGAGAGAGGGCCCGAGAGAGGGGGTGAGAGAAAATTGGTGAGAGAGAGTGGTGTGTGAGAGAGAGGGGGGTGAGAGAGAGGGGGGTGTGTGAGAGGAGAGTGTAAGGGAGAGAGGGGGGTGAGAGAGAATAGGTGAGAGAGAGAGAAAAGACCTGAGAGAGGTGTTGAGAGAGAATAGGTGAGAGAGGGAGGGTGAGAGAGAGAGTCGTGAGAGAGAACGTGTGTAAGAGAGGTCAGGGTGGAAGAGACTGGGAGAGGGGCCTGAGAGATGGAGTGGTGTGTGAGAGAGAGAGGGGGGTAATAGAGTGAGGGGTTAGGGAGAGAGAGGGGGTGTGTGAGAGAGAGGAGGTGTGAGAGAGTTCGGAGTGGAAGAGAGCGCGGTTGAGAAAGAGAGGGCGGTGAGAGAGAGACAGGCAGAGAAAGAGTAGGTGAGAAAGAGAAGGTGAGAGAGAGGGGGAAAGAGGGTGAGAGGGGTAAGAAAGAGCGGATGTGAGAGAGTGAGAGAGAGGGGAGAGAGAGGGTGTGAGAGAGAGGGTGTGAGAGAGAGAGGGTGTGAGAGACAGAGGGGTGTGAGAGTGAGGGGGTGAGAGAGAGGGTGTGTGAGAAAGAGGTGTGAAAGAGAGGGGTGTGTGACAGAGAGGGAGTGAGAGAGAGGGATGAGAGAGGGGGCGGTGAGAGAGGGGGTGACAGAGAGAGGTGAGAGAGAGAGGTTTGAGAGAGAGCGACGGCCTGAGACAGGTGGTGAGAGAGAATGGGTGAGAGAGAGAGGGTGAGAGAGAGGAGGGTGAGAGAGAGAGGTGTGAGAGAGAGGGGTGAGAGAGAGGGGTGAGAGAGTGGGTATGTGAGAGAGAGGGGTGTAAGAGAGAGAGAGGGGGTGAGAGAGAGAAGCGTGTGTGAGAGACAGGGCCTGAGAGAGGGGGTGAGAGAATGGGTGAGAGAGAGTGGGTGAGAGAGAGAGGTGTGAGAGAGGGGGGTGAGAGAGAGAGGGGTGAGAGAGAGTGGGCCGAGAGAGAGATGTGTGAGAGAGTGAGAGAGGCTGAAGGAAAGGGCCTGAGAGAGGGGTGAGAGAGGGGTGAGAGACAGGGTGTGAGAGAGAGGGGGGTGACAGAGAGGGGGGTAACAGAGAGAAGGGTGAGAGAGAAAGGGTGAGAGAGAGATGTGTGAGAGAGAGGGGTGAAACTGAGAGAGGGGGTGCGAGAGGGTGAAAGGGAGAGGTGTGAGAGAGAGGGGGTGCGAGAGATAGCGGGATGTGAGAGAGAGAGGGGCGAGAGAGAGAGGTGTGAGAGAGTGAGAGGGGTTGAAAGAGAGGGCCTGAGAGAGGGGTGAGAGAGAGGGGTGAGAGAGAAAGTGTGAGAGAGAGAGGTATGAGAGAGAGAGAGAGTGTGAAAGAGAGGGGGACTAGAGAGAGAGAGGGTGAGAGAGAGAGGGGGTGAGAGAGAAAGGGTGAGAGAGAGAGAGGTGCGTGTGAGAGAGAGGGGTAAGAGAGTGTGGGTGAGAGAGATAGAGGGTGAGAGAGGGAGAAGGGTGTGTGAGAGAGAGAGGGTTGAGAGAGAGGTGTGTGTGAGAGACAGGGGGATGTGAGAGAGCAAGGGGCTGAAAGAGAGGGCCTGAGAGAGAGGGGGTGAGAGAGAGGGTGAGAGAGAGTGGGATGCGAGAGACGGAAAGGGGTGAGAGTGAGAGACGGGTGAGAGCGAGAGAAGCGGTATGAGAGAGAGAGGGTAAGAGAGAGAGAGGGTGAGAAAGAGAGAATGCATGAGCGTGAGAGGGTGTGAGAGAGAGGGCGAGAGAGATGTGAGAGAGAGAGCGGGATGAGAGAGAAAGGGATGAGAGAGAGGAGCTGAGAGGGGGGCTGCGAAAGAGAGGGTGAGAGAGAAGGGGTGAGAGTGAGAGAGGGGTGTGTGTGTGAGAGAGAGACGGGAAATAGAGAGAGGGTTGGGAGAGAGAGGGGTGAAAGAGAGAGGGGTGAGAGAGAGAGGGATGAAGGAGAGAGAGGGGTGGAAGAGAGAACGGGTGAGAAAGAGACAGGGCGTGACAGAGAGACAGGCTGAGAGAGAGGGGGTGAGAGAGAGGGGGTAAGAGAGAGAGAGGTGAAACAGAGAGGGGGTGAGTGAGATATGGCCTGAGAGAGAGGGCGTGCAAGAGAGGGGGTGACAGAGAAAGGATGAGAGAGAAAGGGTGAGAGAGAGAAAGGTGTGAGTGAGGGGGTGAGAGAGAGGTTGAGGGAGGGTGAGAGAGAGATTGGTGAGGGAGAGAGTGGTGGAAGAGAGAGCGGGTGAGAAAGAGACAGGGGGGGTGACAGAGAGACAGGCTGAGAGAGTGAGGGGGTGAGAGAGAGAGGGCCTGAGGGAGGGGTGTGAGAGAGAGGGCGTGACAGAGAATGGGTGAGAGAGAGAGGGTGAGAGAGAGAGAGGTGTGACGGAGAGAGGTGTAAGAGAGAGAGGGGTGAGAAAGAGAGGGGTGAGAGAGAGTGTGTGTGAGAGAGATCAGGGAGGGAAAGACTGTGGAGTGACTGGGGGGCTGAGAGAGAGAGGGTAGAGAGAGAGAGAGTGAGAGAGGGGTGAGAGAAAGGGGTAAGAGAGAGGGGTAAGAAAGGGCGGGATAAGAGAGAGAGGGGTGAGAGAGCGAGAGGGCGGGTGAGAGAGAGGGTGAGAGAGAGGTGCGTGAGAGAGAGGTGTGAGAGAGAGAGGGATCAGAGAGAGAGGGGTGAGCGAGAGAGGGGCTGTGAGAGAGATCAGGGTGGGAGAGACTGGGGAGAGAAAGGGGGCTGAAAGAGAGAAGAGCTGCGAAAGAGAGGGTGAGAAAGAAGGCATGAGAGAGAGAGGTTGAGAGAGAGAGATGTGTGAGAGAGGAAGAGAGGTAGTAGAAAGAGAAGATTGAGAGAGAGGGGTGACAGATAGAGGGGTAAAAGAGAGAGAGGGGTGAGGGAGCAAGGGGGTGTGAGAGAGACGGGGGTAAGAGAGAGACAGGCTGACAGAGAGAGAGGCTGAGAGAAAGAAGCGGTGTGAGAGAGAGGGTAAGAGAGAGTGAGGGTGAGAGAGAGGGTAAGCGAGAGATAAGGGTGAGAGAGAGAGAGAGAGGGTGAGAGAGAGAGAGGGCCTGAGAGAGGTGTGAGGGAGTAGGGGAGAGAGAATGAGTGAGAAAGAGGGATGAGAGAGAGGGTGAGAGAGAGAGTGGTGTGTGAGAGAAACGGGTTTGAGAGAGAGAGATGTGTGAGAGAGAGGGAAGTGAGAGAGACAGCGGGCTGAAAGAGAGGGCCTGAGAGGGAGGGGGTGAGAGTGGGTGTGAGTGAGATGGGGTGAGAGAGAGGGTGAGAGAGAGAGGTGTGAGAAGTGAGAGGGTTAAGAGAGGGGTAAGAGAGAGGGGAGGGTGTGAGAGGGAGGGGATGAGAGAGAGAGGGAGGGTGAGAGAGAGGGGTGAGAGTGAGAGAGGGGTGAGAGAGAGAAGCGGTGTAAGAGAGAAGCACTGAGAGAGAGAGGGTCGGATAGAGAGAGGGGTGAGAGAGAGAGAGACGGCCTGAGAGAGTGAGGGTGAGAAAGAGCGGGTGCGAGAGAAGGGATGAAAGAGAGAGAGGGTGAGAGAGAGGTTTGTGAGAGAGAGAGAGGGATGAGAGAGAGAGATCAGAGAGAGAGGGATGAGAGAGAGAGGGGTGAGGGAGAGAGGGGTTGTGAGAGCGATCGGGGGGAGACTGGGGAGAGAGAGAGGTACTGAGATAGAGAGGGCCTGCGAAGAGGGGATGAGAGAGAGAAGCTGAGAGAGAGAGGTGTGAGGGAGATGTGTAAGAGAGAGAAGGGTGAGAGAGGGGTGAGGGAGAGAGGGTGTGTGAGAGAGAGAGGGTGTAAGAGAGAGGGGGGTGAGAGAGAGTGGGTGAGAGAGAGAGAGAATTCCGGAGGGAGGGGGTGAGAGAGGGGGAGGGAGAGGGGGGGAGAGAAGAGAGGGGGGGAGAGGGGGGGAGAGTGCGGGGGGAGAAGAGAGGGGGGAGAAAGGGGGGGGGTGGAGAGGGGGGAGGGGGGGAGAAGAGGGGGGAGAGAAGGGGAGAGAGAGGGGGAGAGAAGTGAGGGGGGAGGGGGGGAGAGGAGGGGGGAGAGGAGAGGGCGGGGAGAGGGGGGGGAGAGAAGAGAGGGAGGGAGAGGAGGGGGGGAGAAGAGGGGGAGAGAAGGGGGGAAGAGAGGGGGGGAAGAGAGGAGAGGGGGGAGAGAGAAAAGTGAGGGAGAGAGAGGGGGGGGAGAGAAGAGTGGGGTGGGAGAGAAGAGAGAGGGGGGAGAGGAGGGAGGAGAGAAGTGGGGGGGAGAGTGGGGGGAGAGGAGGGGGGAGAGGAGGGGGGGAGAGAAGTGGGAAGAGAAGAGGGGGGAGAGAAGGGGGGAGAGGGGGGGAAGAGAGGAGAGGGGGAGAGAGAGAAGAGAGGGTGAAGAGAGAGGGGGAGAGGGGGGAGAGGGGGGGAGAGAGGGGGGGAGAGAAGAGAGGGGGTGAGAGAGGGGGGAGAGAGGGGGGAGAGAGGGGGGAGAAGAGAGGGGGGAGAGGGGGGGGAACAGAAGAGAGGGGGGAGAGAAGGGGGGAGTGAATAGAGGGGGGAGAGAAGTG